>NW_027183662.1:0-127558 GCF_041296385.1 Aphelocoma coerulescens | reverse complement strand
GTCCTCTGCACGCTGGCTTTCCCTTCTCCACCGCACCTACCACCGTGATCGCTGCGTCTCGAAGCATAAACCGAGCATCGTTGTTTCCAGGGGCTACTGGAAGAGAACTAGGCAGCAGCACAAGTAGCCGCAAGTCGAGCTTTCTGTTTCCGACTGCTAAAGTGAATCCGCGAACGAGCGAGTGGCAGGCACGCTTCCTCTTGCAGCCTGTGCGAGTCGCACGGCAGCCCGGTGGTGCTCTGCGCCTTCGTTCTTCTGCCCCTTCGTACCACGTCGCGCTTTCGTTTCGCTGCAGACGAACGGTCGTCTGCTTCTCGCCCAGAGAGCACGGTGCCGGCAGCGAAAGCCTCCAGGCTGCTGCTTCTGCCGAAACACGCCTGGGCTATGCACTTTCCCTCGCAGCGCTAGGTAGCGGCACCTTCCGTCTGCGTGGTAGCCTGAACCTTAAGGGAGAGCTTCTCGGCTGCGTCTCGCCCACAGAACACTTTTAGGTCAGCGAGCTTACCCAGAGCTTGCCCCCGATGCGTGGAAGCTTGTATTTGCACCACATTCCAGGGCTAGGCTTCTTGCCTGTACAGCCTGCACAGCGCCGGCAGAGCGCGGTGCTCTCTGCAGCCTTCTTCTCGCTTCCGAGTACCACCGCGCACCTTCCAGCCTTGCAGAGAGCGAAGATGCGGACAGACGTCCCGCACAGAAGAACGTGCCAGGACGAAAAGATGTTCCCCCTTTCCTCCTCGTCGTCGCCCGGATTGTGGTGCTGTGTTGAAAGTCTTGGCCAGCGAAAGGCGAATCCAGCAAGGGCTTCTCTCTTGACGCATTTGGCCGAGCGAGAGCTCCACGGACGCTTTGGACACTGTAAACCAGCAAGAAAATGATTGCACCTCGAGCTGAGGAAAATCCGTGCACAGAGCACTGTGGATGCGTGCAGTTATACACGCGCTGAAGAGCGGGACAGCTCAAAGCCATCGCTGGGCTTCAGTTCGCCATCCAGAGCACAGAAGGCGAAGAACGCAGCAGCCGGGCAGCGGGCAGGCATTCTAAGGGGCTCAGCGTGCCGGCTTCCAAAGTCCAGCAGAGAGCTGCTTCACAAGCGCATTCAGCTGATGAGAATGCTCCGGCAGCTTCCGAGAGTAAGGCGCAGCCCTTGCACTCCATCATCACACAACCTGGCCAGAAACAGTTGCTTGCACCCTGCCGTGTTGCAGAGTCCACGCAGCTTGAGCGCACCCAGAAGGACGCGTCGAGAAAGAAGGCGTTCTTCAAGGTGCCCCTTCTCGAAGCAGCCTGGAAACTGAGCACAACACACTGCGGCTAGGCAGCTTCCTTCGCCGATAGACGTGCCGTCCCACCCATTAGGCACTCTCGCAGCTCCGTTGCCCGCTTGCAGCAGCTGCTCCCAAAGAAAAAGGCTCCAGGAGCAACAGCCACTGCTGGGCTGAACCTTCCCCTTGCCTCACGTAGAGCAACGAGAAACTGTCCTCTGCACGCTGGCTTTCCCTTCTCCACCGCACCTACCACCGTGATCGCTGCGTCTCGAAGCATAAACCGAGCATCGTTGTTTCCAGGGGCTACTGGAAGAGAACTAGGCAGCAGCACAAGTAGCCGCAAGTCGAGCTTTCTGTTTCCGACTGCTAAAGTGAATCCGCGAACGAGCGAGTGGCAGGCACGCTTCCTCTTGCAGCCTGTGCGAGTCGCACGGCAGCCCGGTGCTGCTCTGCGCCTTCGTTCTTCTGCCCCTTCGTACCACGTCGCGCTTTCGTTTCGCTGCAGACGAACGGTCGTCTGCTTCTCGCCCAGAGAGCACGGTGCCGGCAGCGAAAGCCTCCAGGCTGCTGCTTCTGCCGAAACACGCCTGGGCTATGCACTTTCCCTCGCAGCGCTAGGTAGCGGCACCTTCCGTCTGCGTGGTAGCCTGAACCTTAAGGGAGAGCTTCTCGGCTGCGTCTCGCCCACAGAACACTTTTAGGTCAGCGAGCTTACCCAGAGCTTGCCCCCGATGCGTGGAAGCTTGTATTTGCACCACATTCCAGGGCTAGGCTTCTTGCCTGTACAGCCTGCACAGCGCCGGCAGAGCGCGGTGCTCTCTGCAGCCTTCTTCTCGCTTCCGAGTACCACCGCGCACCTTCCAGCCTTGCAGAGAGCGAAGATGCGGACAGACGTCCCGCACAGAAGAACGTGCCAGGACGAAAAGATGTTCCCCCTTTCCTCCTCGTCGTCGCCCGGATTGTGGTGCTGTGTTGAAAGTCTTGGCCAGCGAAAGGCGAATCCAGCAAGGGCTTCTCTCTTGACGCATTTGGCCGAGCGAGAGCTCCACGGACGCTTTGGACACTGTAAACCAGCAAGAAAATGATTGCACCTCGAGCTGAGGAAAATCCGTGCACAGAGCACTGTGGATGCGTGCAGTTATACACGCGCTGAAGAGCGGGACAGCTCAAAGCCATCGCTGGGCTTCAGTTCGCCATCCAGAGCACAGAAGGCGAAGAACGCAGCAGCCGGGCAGCGGGCAGGCATTCTAAGGGGCTCAGCGTGCCGGCTTCCAAAGTCCAGCAGAGAGCTGCTTCACAAGCGCATTCAGCTGATGAGAATGCTCCGGCAGCTTCCGAGAGTAAGGCGCAGCCCTTGCACTCCATCATCACACAACCTGGCCAGAAACAGTTGCTTGCACCCTGCCGTGTTGCAGAGTCCACGCAGCTTGAGCGCACCCAGAAGGACGCGTCGAGAAAGAAGGCGTTCTTCAAGGTGCCCCTTCTCGAAGCAGCCTGGAAACTGAGCACAACACACTGCGGCTAGGCAGCTTCCTTCGCCGATAGACGTGCCGTCCCACCCATTAGGCACTCTCGCAGCTCCGTTGCCCGCTTGCAGCAGCTGCTCCCAAAGAAAAAGGCTCCAGGAGCAACAGCCACTGCTGGGCTGAACCTTCCCCTTGCCTCACGTAGAGCAACGAGAAACTGTCCTCTGCACGCTGGCTTTCCCTTCTCCACCGCACCTACCACCGTGATCGCTGCGTCTCGAAGCATAAACCGAGCATCGTTGTTTCCAGGGGCTACTGGAAGAGAACTAGGCAGCAGCACAAGTAGCCGCAAGTCGAGCTTTCTGTTTCCGACTGCTAAAGTGAATCCGCGAACGAGCGAGTGGCAGGCACGCTTCCTCTTGCAGCCTGTGCGAGTCGCACGGCAGCCCGGTGGTGCTCTGCGCCTTCGTTCTTCTGCCCCTTCGTACCACGTCGCGCTTTCGTTTCGCTGCAGACGAACGGTCGTCTGCTTCTCGCCCAGAGAGCACGGTGCCGGCAGCGAAAGCCTCCAGGCTGCTGCTTCTGCCGAAACACGCCTGGGCTATGCACTTTCCCTCGCAGCGCTAGGTAGCGGCACCTTCCGTCTGCGTGGTAGCCTGAACCTTAAGGGAGAGCTTCTCGGCTGCGTCTCGCCCACAGAACACTTTTAGGTCAGCGAGCTTACCCAGAGCTTGCCCCCGATGCGTGGAAGCTTGTATTTGCACCACATTCCAGGGCTAGGCTTCTTGCCTGTACAGCCTGCACAGCGCCGGCAGAGCGCGGTGCTCTCTGCAGCCTTCTTCTCGCTTCCGAGTACCACCGCGCACCTTCCAGCCTTGCAGAGAGCGAAGATGCGGACAGACGTCCCGCACAGAAGAACGTGCCAGGACGAAAAGATGTTCCCCCTTTCCTCCTCGTCGTCGCCCGGATTGTGGTGCTGTGTTGAAAGTCTTGGCCAGCGAAAGGCGAATCCAGCAAGGGCTTCTCTCTTGACGCATTTGGCCGAGCGAGAGCTCCACGGACGCTTTGGACACTGTAAACCAGCAAGAAAATGATTGCACCTCGAGCTGAGGAAAATCCGTGCACAGAGCACTGTGGATGCGTGCAGTTATACACGCGCTGAAGAGCGGGACAGCTCAAAGCCATCGCTGGGCTTCAGTTCGCCATCCAGAGCACAGAAGGCGAAGAACGCAGCAGCCGGGCAGCGGGCAGGCATTCTAAGGGGCTCAGCGTGCCGGCTTCCAAAGTCCAGCAGAGAGCTGCTTCACAAGCGCATTCAGCTGATGAGAATGCTCCGGCAGCTTCCGAGAGTAAGGCGCAGCCCTTGCACTCCATCATCACACAACCTGGCCAGAAACAGTTGCTTGCACCCTGCCGTGTTGCAGAGTCCACGCAGCTTGAGCGCACCCAGAAGGACGCGTCGAGAAAGAAGGCGTTCTTCAAGGTGCCCCTTCTCGAAGCAGCCTGGAAACTGAGCACAACACACTGCGGCTAGGCAGCTTCCTTCGCCGATAGACGTGCCGTCCCACCCATTAGGCACTCTCGCAGCTCCGTTGCCCGCTTGCAGCAGCTGCTCCCAAAGAAAAAGGCTCCAGGAGCAACAGCCACTGCTGGGCTGAACCTTCCCCTTGCCTCACGTAGAGCAACGAGAAACTGTCCTCTGCACGCTGGCTTTCCCTTCTCCACCGCACCTACCACCGTGATCGCTGCGTCTCGAAGCATAAACCGAGCATCGTTGTTTCCAGGGGCTACTGGAAGAGAACTAGGCAGCAGCACAAGTAGCCGCAAGTCGAGCTTTCTGTTTCCGACTGCTAAAGTGAATCCGCGAACGAGCGAGTGGCAGGCACGCTTCCTCTTGCAGCCTGTGCGAGTCGCACGGCAGCCCGGTGCTGCTCTGCGCCTTCGTTCTTCTGCCCCTTCGTACCACGTCGCGCTTTCGTTTCGCTGCAGACGAACGGTCGTCTGCTTCTCGCCCAGAGAGCACGGTGCCGGCAGCGAAAGCCTCCAGGCTGCTGCTTCTGCCGAAACACGCCTGGGCTATGCACTTTCCCTCGCAGCGCTAGGTAGCGGCACCTTCCGTCTGCGTGGTAGCCTGAACCTTAAGGGAGAGCTTCTCGGCTGCGTCTCGCCCACAGAACACTTTTAGGTCAGCGAGCTTACCCAGAGCTTGCCCCCGATGCGTGGAAGCTTGTATTTGCACCACATTCCAGGGCTAGGCTTCTTGCCTGTACAGCCTGCACAGCGCCGGCAGAGCGCGGTGCTCTCTGCAGCCTTCTTCTCGCTTCCGAGTACCACCGCGCACCTTCCAGCCTTGCAGAGAGCGAAGATGCGGACAGACGTCCCGCACAGAAGAACGTGCCAGGACGAAAAGATGTTCCCCCTTTCCTCCTCGTCGTCGCCCGGATTGTGGTGCTGTGTTGAAAGTCTTGGCCAGCGAAAGGCGAATCCAGCAAGGGCTTCTCTCTTGACGCATTTGGCCGAGCGAGAGCTCCACGGACGCTTTGGACACTGTAAACCAGCAAGAAAATGATTGCACCTCGAGCTGAGGAAAATCCGTGCACAGAGCACTGTGGATGCGTGCAGTTATACACGCGCTGAAGAGCGGGACAGCTCAAAGCCATCGCTGGGCTTCAGTTCGCCATCCAGAGCACAGAAGGCGAAGAACGCAGCAGCCGGGCAGCGGGCAGGCATTCTAAGGGGCTCAGCGTGCCGGCTTCCAAAGTCCAGCAGAGAGCTGCTTCACAAGCGCATTCAGCTGATGAGAATGCTCCGGCAGCTTCCGAGAGTAAGGCGCAGCCCTTGCACTCCATCATCACACAACCTGGCCAGAAACAGTTGCTTGCACCCTGCCGTGTTGCAGAGTCCACGCAGCTTGAGCGCACCCAGAAGGACGCGTCGAGAAAGAAGGCGTTCTTCAAGGTGCCCCTTCTCGAAGCAGCCTGGAAACTGAGCACAACACACTGCGGCTAGGCAGCTTCCTTCGCCGATAGACGTGCCGTCCCACCCATTAGGCACTCTCGCAGCTCCGTTGCCCGCTTGCAGCAGCTGCTCCCAAAGAAAAAGGCTCCAGGAGCAACAGCCACTGCTGGGCTGAACCTTCCCCTTGCCTCACGTAGAGCAACG
Source organism: Aphelocoma coerulescens (assembly GCF_041296385.1). Taxonomy (NCBI): domain Eukaryota; kingdom Metazoa; phylum Chordata; class Aves; order Passeriformes; family Corvidae; genus Aphelocoma; species Aphelocoma coerulescens. Next base: position 121,665 of record NW_027183662.1, on the reverse strand, counting down.
AGAAACTGTCCTCTGCACGCTGGCTTTCCCTTCTCCACCGCACCTACCACCGTGATCGCTGCGTCTCGAAGCATAAACCGAGCATCGTTGTTTCCAGGGGCTACTGGAAGAGAACTAGGCAGCAGCACAAGTAGCCGCAAGTCGAGCTTTCTGTTTCCGACTGCTAAAGTGAATCCGCGAACGAGCGAGTGGCAGGCACGCTTCCTCTTGCAGCCTGTGCGAGTCGCACGGCAGCCCGGTGGTGCTCTGCGCCTTCGTTCTTCTGCCCCTTCGTACCACGTCGCGCTTTCGTTTCGCTGCAGACGAACGGTCGTCTGCTTCTCGCCCAGAGAGCACGGTGCCGGCAGCGAAAGCCTCCAGGCTGCTGCTTCTGCCGAAACACGCCTGGGCTATGCACTTTCCCTCGCAGCGCTAGGTAGCGGCACCTTCCGTCTGCGTGGTAGCCTGAACCTTAAGGGAGAGCTTCTCGGCTGCGTCTCGCCCACAGAACACTTTTAGGTCAGCGAGCTTACCCAGAGCTTGCCCCCGATGCGTGGAAGCTTGTATTTGCACCACATTCCAGGGCTAGGCTTCTTGCCTGTACAGCCTGCACAGCGCCGGCAGAGCGCGGTGCTCTCTGCAGCCTTCTTCTCGCTTCCGAGTACCACCGCGCACCTTCCAGCCTTGCAGAGAGCGAAGATGCGGACAGACGTCCCGCACAGAAGAACGTGCCAGGACGAAAAGATGTTCCCCCTTTCCTCCTCGTCGTCGCCCGGATTGTGGTGCTGTGTTGAAAGTCTTGGCCAGCGAAAGGCGAATCCAGCAAGGGCTTCTCTCTTGACGCATTTGGCCGAGCGAGAGCTCCACGGACGCTTTGGACACTGTAAACCAGCAAGAAAATGATTGCACCTCGAGCTGAGGAAAATCCGTGCACAGAGCACTGTGGATGCGTGCAGTTATACACGCGCTGAAGAGCGGGACAGCTCAAAGCCATCGCTGGGCTTCAGTTCGCCATCCAGAGCACAGAAGGCGAAGAACGCAGCAGCCGGGCAGCGGGCAGGCATTCTAAGGGGCTCAGCGTGCCGGCTTCCAAAGTCCAGCAGAGAGCTGCTTCACAAGCGCATTCAGCTGATGAGAATGCTCCGGCAGCTTCCGAGAGTAAGGCGCAGCCCTTGCACTCCATCATCACACAACCTGGCCAGAAACAGTTGCTTGCACCCTGCCGTGTTGCAGAGTCCACGCAGCTTGAGCGCACCCAGAAGGACGCGTCGAGAAAGAAGGCGTTCTTCAAGGTGCCCCTTCTCGAAGCAGCCTGGAAACTGAGCACAACACACTGCGGCTAGGCAGCTTCCTTCGCCGATAGACGTGCCGTCCCACCCATTAGGCACTCTCGCAGCTCCGTTGCCCGCTTGCAGCAGCTGCTCCCAAAGAAAAAGGCTCCAGGAGCAACAGCCACTGCTGGGCTGAACCTTCCCCTTGCCTCACGTAGAGCAACGAGAAACTGTCCTCTGCACGCTGGCTTTCCCTTCTCCACCGCACCTACCACCGTGATCGCTGCGTCTCGAAGCATAAACCGAGCATCGTTGTTTCCAGGGGCTACTGGAAGAGAACTAGGCAGCAGCACAAGTAGCCGCAAGTCGAGCTTTCTGTTTCCGACTGCTAAAGTGAATCCGCGAACGAGCGAGTGGCAGGCACGCTTCCTCTTGCAGCCTGTGCGAGTCGCACGGCAGCCCGGTGCTGCTCTGCGCCTTCGTTCTTCTGCCCCTTCGTACCACGTCGCGCTTTCGTTTCGCTGCAGACGAACGGTCGTCTGCTTCTCGCCCAGAGAGCACGGTGCCGGCAGCGAAAGCCTCCAGGCTGCTGCTTCTGCCGAAACACGCCTGGGCTATGCACTTTCCCTCGCAGCGCTAGGTAGCGGCACCTTCCGTCTGCGTGGTAGCCTGAACCTTAAGGGAGAGCTTCTCGGCTGCGTCTCGCCCACAGAACACTTTTAGGTCAGCGAGCTTACCCAGAGCTTGCCCCCGATGCGTGGAAGCTTGTATTTGCACCACATTCCAGGGCTAGGCTTCTTGCCTGTACAGCCTGCACAGCGCCGGCAGAGCGCGGTGCTCTCTGCAGCCTTCTTCTCGCTTCCGAGTACCACCGCGCACCTTCCAGCCTTGCAGAGAGCGAAGATGCGGACAGACGTCCCGCACAGAAGAACGTGCCAGGACGAAAAGATGTTCCCCCTTTCCTCCTCGTCGTCGCCCGGATTGTGGTGCTGTGTTGAAAGTCTTGGCCAGCGAAAGGCGAATCCAGCAAGGGCTTCTCTCTTGACGCATTTGGCCGAGCGAGAGCTCCACGGACGCTTTGGACACTGTAAACCAGCAAGAAAATGATTGCACCTCGAGCTGAGGAAAATCCGTGCACAGAGCACTGTGGATGCGTGCAGTTATACACGCGCTGAAGAGCGGGACAGCTCAAAGCCATCGCTGGGCTTCAGTTCGCCATCCAGAGCACAGAAGGCGAAGAACGCAGCAGCCGGGCAGCGGGCAGGCATTCTAAGGGGCTCAGCGTGCCGGCTTCCAAAGTCCAGCAGAGAGCTGCTTCACAAGCGCATTCAGCTGATGAGAATGCTCCGGCAGCTTCCGAGAGTAAGGCGCAGCCCTTGCACTCCATCATCACACAACCTGGCCAGAAACAGTTGCTTGCACCCTGCCGTGTTGCAGAGTCCACGCAGCTTGAGCGCACCCAGAAGGACGCGTCGAGAAAGAAGGCGTTCTTCAAGGTGCCCCTTCTCGAAGCAGCCTGGAAACTGAGCACAACACACTGCGGCTAGGCAGCTTCCTTCGCCGATAGACGTGCCGTCCCACCCATTAGGCACTCTCGCAGCTCCGTTGCCCGCTTGCAGCAGCTGCTCCCAAAGAAAAAGGCTCCAGGAGCAACAGCCACTGCTGGGCTGAACCTTCCCCTTGCCTCACGTAGAGCAACGAGAAACTGTCCTCTGCACGCTGGCTTTCCCTTCTCCACCGCACCTACCACCGTGATCGCTGCGTCTCGAAGCATAAACCGAGCATCGTTGTTTCCAGGGGCTACTGGAAGAGAACTAGGCAGCAGCACAAGTAGCCGCAAGTCGAGCTTTCTGTTTCCGACTGCTAAAGTGAATCCGCGAACGAGCGAGTGGCAGGCACGCTTCCTCTTGCAGCCTGTGCGAGTCGCACGGCAGCCCGGTGGTGCTCTGCGCCTTCGTTCTTCTGCCCCTTCGTACCACGTCGCGCTTTCGTTTCGCTGCAGACGAACGGTCGTCTGCTTCTCGCCCAGAGAGCACGGTGCCGGCAGCGAAAGCCTCCAGGCTGCTGCTTCTGCCGAAACACGCCTGGGCTATGCACTTTCCCTCGCAGCGCTAGGTAGCGGCACCTTCCGTCTGCGTGGTAGCCTGAACCTTAAGGGAGAGCTTCTCGGCTGCGTCTCGCCCACAGAACACTTTTAGGTCAGCGAGCTTACCCAGAGCTTGCCCCCGATGCGTGGAAGCTTGTATTTGCACCACATTCCAGGGCTAGGCTTCTTGCCTGTACAGCCTGCACAGCGCCGGCAGAGCGCGGTGCTCTCTGCAGCCTTCTTCTCGCTTCCGAGTACCACCGCGCACCTTCCAGCCTTGCAGAGAGCGAAGATGCGGACAGACGTCCCGCACAGAAGAACGTGCCAGGACGAAAAGATGTTCCCCCTTTCCTCCTCGTCGTCGCCCGGATTGTGGTGCTGTGTTGAAAGTCTTGGCCAGCGAAAGGCGAATCCAGCAAGGGCTTCTCTCTTGACGCATTTGGCCGAGCGAGAGCTCCACGGACGCTTTGGACACTGTAAACCAGCAAGAAAATGATTGCACCTCGAGCTGAGGAAAATCCGTGCACAGAGCACTGTGGATGCGTGCAGTTATACACGCGCTGAAGAGCGGGACAGCTCAAAGCCATCGCTGGGCTTCAGTTCGCCATCCAGAGCACAGAAGGCGAAGAACGCAGCAGCCGGGCAGCGGGCAGGCATTCTAAGGGGCTCAGCGTGCCGGCTTCCAAAGTCCAGCAGAGAGCTGCTTCACAAGCGCATTCAGCTGATGAGAATGCTCCGGCAGCTTCCGAGAGTAAGGCGCAGCCCTTGCACTCCATCATCACACAACCTGGCCAGAAACAGTTGCTTGCACCCTGCCGTGTTGCAGAGTCCACGCAGCTTGAGCGCACCCAGAAGGACGCGTCGAGAAAGAAGGCGTTCTTCAAGGTGCCCCTTCTCGAAGCAGCCTGGAAACTGAGCACAACACACTGCGGCTAGGCAGCTTCCTTCGCCGATAGACGTGCCGTCCCACCCATTAGGCACTCTCGCAGCTCCGTTGCCCGCTTGCAGCAGCTGCTCCCAAAGAAAAAGGCTCCAGGAGCAACAGCCACTGCTGGGCTGAACCTTCCCCTTGCCTCACGTAGAGCAACGAGAAACTGTCCTCTGCACGCTGGCTTTCCCTTCTCCACCGCACCTACCACCGTGATCGCTGCGTCTCGAAGCATAAACCGAGCATCGTTGTTTCCAGGGGCTACTGGAAGAGAACTAGGCAGCAGCACAAGTAGCCGCAAGTCGAGCTTTCTGTTTCCGACTGCTAAAGTGAATCCGCGAACGAGCGAGTGGCAGGCACGCTTCCTCTTGCAGCCTGTGCGAGTCGCACGGCAGCCCGGTGCTGCTCTGCGCCTTCGTTCTTCTGCCCCTTCGTACCACGTCGCGCTTTCGTTTCGCTGCAGACGAACGGTCGTCTGCTTCTCGCCCAGAGAGCACGGTGCCGGCAGCGAAAGCCTCCAGGCTGCTGCTTCTGCCGAAACACGCCTGGGCTATGCACTTTCCCTCGCAGCGCTAGGTAGCGGCACCTTCCGTCTGCGTGGTAGCCTGAACCTTAAGGGAGAGCTTCTCGGCTGCGTCTCGCCCACAGAACACTTTTAGGTCAGCGAGCTTACCCAGAGCTTGCCCCCGATGCGTGGAAGCTTGTATTTGCACCACATTCCAGGGCTAGGCTTCTTGCCTGTACAGCCTGCACAGCGCCGGCAGAGCGCGGTGCTCTCTGCAGCCTTCTTCTCGCTTCCGAGTACCACCGCGCACCTTCCAGCCTTGCAGAGAGCGAAGATGCGGACAGACGTCCCGCACAGAAGAACGTGCCAGGACGAAAAGATGTTCCCCCTTTCCTCCTCGTCGTCGCCCGGATTGTGGTGCTGTGTTGAAAGTCTTGGCCAGCGAAAGGCGAATCCAGCAAGGGCTTCTCTCTTGACGCATTTGGCCGAGCGAGAGCTCCACGGACGCTTTGGACACTGTAAACCAGCAAGAAAATGATTGCACCTCGAGCTGAGGAAAATCCGTGCACAGAGCACTGTGGATGCGTGCAGTTATACACGCGCTGAAGAGCGGGACAGCTCAAAGCCATCGCTGGGCTTCAGTTCGCCATCCAGAGCACAGAAGGCGAAGAACGCAGCAGCCGGGCAGCGGGCAGGCATTCTAAGGGGCTCAGCGTGCCGGCTTCCAAAGTCCAGCAGAGAGCTGCTTCACAAGCGCATTCAGCTGATGAGAATGCTCCGGCAGCTTCCGAGAGTAAGGCGCAGCCCTTGCACTCCATCATCACACAACCTGGCCAGAAACAGTTGCTTGCACCCTGCCGTGTTGCAGAGTCCACGCAGCTTGAGCGCACCCAGAAGGACGCGTCGAGAAAGAAGGCGTTCTTCAAGGTGCCCCTTCTCGAAGCAGCCTGGAAACTGAGCACAACACACTGCGGCTAGGCAGCTTCCTTCGCCGATAGACGTGCCGTCCCACCCATTAGGCACTCTCGCAGCTCCGTTGCCCGCTTGCAGCAGCTGCTCCCAAAGAAAAAGGCTCCAGGAGCAACAGCCACTGCTGGGCTGAACCTTCCCCTTGCCTCACGTAGAGCAACGAGAAACTGTCCTCTGCACGCTGGCTTTCCCTTCTCCACCGCACCTACCACCGTGATCGCTGCGTCTCGAAGCATAAACCGAGCATCGTTGTTTCCAGGGGCTACTGGAAGAGAACTAGGCAGCAGCACAAGTAGCCGCAAGTCGAGCTTTCTGTTTCCGACTGCTAAAGTGAATCCGCGAACGAGCGAGTGGCAGGCACGCTTCCTCTTGCAGCCTGTGCGAGTCGCACGGCAGCCCGGTGCTGCTCTGCGCCTTCGTTCTTCTGCCCCTTCGTACCACGTCGCGCTTTCGTTTCGCTGCAGACGAACGGTCGTCTGCTTCTCGCCCAGAGAGCACGGTGCCGGCAGCGAAAGCCTCCAGGCTGCTGCTTCTGCCGAAACACGCCTGGGCTATGCACTTTCCCTCGCAGCGCTAGGTAGCGGCACCTTCCGTCTGCGTGGTAGCCTGAACCTTAAGGGAGAGCTTCTCGGCTGCGTCTCGCCCACAGAACACTTTTAGGTCAGCGAGCTTGCCCCCGATGCGTGGAAGCTTGTATTTGCACCACATTCCAGGGCTAGGCTTCTTGCCTGTACAGCCTGCACAGCGCCGGCAGAGCGCGGTGCTCTCTGCAGCCTTCTTCTCGCTTCCGAGTACCACCGCGCACCTTCCAGCCTTGCAGAGAGCGAAGATGCGGACAGACGTCCCGCACAGAAGAACGTGCCAGGACGAAAAGATGTTCCCCCTTTCCTCCTCGTCGTCGCCCGGATTGTGGTGCTGTGTTGAAAGTCTTGGCCAGCGAAAGGCGAATCCAGCAAGGGCTTCTCTCTTGACGCATTTGGCCGAGCGAGAGCTCCACGGACGCTTTGGACACTGTAAACCAGCAAGAAAATGATTGCACCTCGAGCTGAGGAAAATCCGTGCACAGAGCACTGTGGATGCGTGCAGTTATACACGCGCTGAAGAGCGGGACAGCTCAAAGCCATCGCTGGGCTTCAGTTCGCCATCCAGAGCACAGAAGGCGAAGAACGCAGCAGCCGGGCAGCGGGCAGGCATTCTAAGGGGCTCAGCGTGCCGGCTTCCAAAGTCCAGCAGAGAGCTGCTTCACAAGCGCATTCAGCTGATGAGAATGCTCCGGCAGCTTCCGCGAGTAAGGCGCAGCCCTTGCACTCCATCATCACACAACCTGGCCAGAAACAGTTGCTTGCACCCTGCCGTGTTGCAGAGTCCACGCAGCTTGAGCGCACCCAGAAGGACGCGTCGAGAAAGAAGGCGTTCTTCAAGGTGCCCCTTCTCGAAGCAGCCTGGAAACTGAGCACAACACACTGCGGCTAGGCAGCTTCCTTCGCCGATAGACGTGCCGTCCCACCCATTAGGCACTCTCGCAGCTCCGTTGCCCGCTTGCAGCAGCTGCTCCCAAAGAAAAAGGCTCCAGGAGCAACAGCCACTGCTGGGCTGAACCTTCCCCTTGCCTCACGTAGAGCAACGAGAAACTGTCCTCTGCACGCTGGCTTTCCCTTCTCCACCGCACCTACCACCGTGATCGCTGCGTCTCGAAGCATAAACCGAGCATCGTTGTTTCCAGGGGCTACTGGAAGAGAACTAGGCAGCAGCACAAGTAGCCGCAAGTCGAGCTTTCTGTTTCCGACTGCTAAAGTGAATCCGCGAACGAGCGAGTGGCAGGCACGCTTCCTCTTGCAGCCTGTGCGAGTCGCACGGCAGCCCGGTGGTGCTCTGCGCCTTCGTTCTTCTGCCCCTTCGTACCACGTCGCGCTTTCGTTTCGCTGCAGACGAACGGTCGTCTGCTTCTCGCCCAGAGAGCACGGTGCCGGCAGCGAAAGCCTCCAGGCTGCTGCTTCTGCCGAAACACGCCTGGGCTATGCACTTTCCCTCGCAGCGCTAGGTAGCGGCACCTTCCGTCTGCGTGGTAGCCTGAACCTTAAGGGAGAGCTTCTCGGCTGCGTCTCGCCCACAGAACACTTTTAGGTCAGCGAGCTTACCCAGAGCTTGCCCCCGATGCGTGGAAGCTTGTATTTGCACCACATTCCAGGGCTAGGCTTCTTGCCTGTACAGCCTGCACAGCGCCGGCAGAGCGCGGTGCTCTCTGCAGCCTTCTTCTCGCTTCCGAGTACCACCGCGCACCTTCCAGCCTTGCAGAGAGCGAAGATGCGGACAGACGTCCCGCACAGAAGAACGTGCCAGGACGAAAAGATGTTCCCCCTTTCCTCCTCGTCGTCGCCCGGATTGTGGTGCTGTGTTGAAAGTCTTGGCCAGCGAAAGGCGAATCCAGCAAGGGCTTCTCTCTTGACGCATTTGGCCGAGCGAGAGCTCCACGGACGCTTTGGACACTGTAAACCAGCAAGAAAATGATTGCACCTCGAGCTGAGGAAAATCCGTGCACAGAGCACTGTGGATGCGTGCAGTTATACACGCGCTGAAGAGCGGGACAGCTCAAAGCCATCGCTGGGCTTCAGTTCGCCATCCAGAGCACAGAAGGCGAAGAACGCAGCAGCCGGGCAGCGGGCAGGCATTCTAAGGGGCTCAGCGTGCCGGCTTCCAAAGTCCAGCAGAGAGCTGCTTCACAAGCGCATTCAGCTGATGAGAATGCTCCGGCAGCTTCCGAGAGTAAGGCGCAGCCCTTGCACTCCATCATCACACAACCTGGCCAGAAACAGTTGCTTGCACCCTGCCGTGTTGCAGAGTCCACGCAGCTTGAGCGCACCCAGAAGGACGCGTCGAGAAAGAAGGCGTTCTTCAAGGTGCCCCTTCTCGAAGCAGCCTGGAAACTGAGCACAACACACTGCGGCTAGGCAGCTTCCTTCGCCGATAGACGTGCCGTCCCACCCATTAGGCACTCTCGCAGCTCCGTTGCCCGCTTGCAGCAGCTGCTCCCAAAGAAAAAGGCTCCAGGAGCAACAGCCACTGCTGGGCTGAACCTTCCCCTTGCCTCACGTAGAGCAACGAGAAACTGTCCTCTGCACGCTGGCTTTCCCTTCTCCACCGCACCTACCACCGTGATCGCTGCGTCTCGAAGCATAAACCGAGCATCGTTGTTTCCAGGGGCTACTGGAAGAGAACTAGGCAGCAGCACAAGTAGCCGCAAGTCGAGCTTTCTGTTTCCGACTGCTAAAGTGAATCCGCGAACGAGCGAGTGGCAGGCACGCTTCCTCTTGCAGCCTGTGCGAGTCGCACGGCAGCCCGGTGCTGCTCTGCGCCTTCGTTCTTCTGCCCCTTCGTACCACGTCGCGCTTTCGTTTCGCTGCAGACGAACGGTCGTCTGCTTCTCGCCCAGAGAGCACGGTGCCGGCAGCGAAAGCCTCCAGGCTGCTGCTTCTGCCGAAACACGCCTGGGCTATGCACTTTCCCTCGCAGCGCTAGGTAGCGGCACCTTCCGTCTGCGTGGTAGCCTGAACCTTAAGGGAGAGCTTCTCGGCTGCGTCTCGCCCACAGAACACTTTTAGGTCAGCGAGCTTACCCAGAGCTTGCCCCCGATGCGTGGAAGCTTGTATTTGCACCACATTCCAGGGCTAGGCTTCTTGCCTGTACAGCCTGCACAGCGCCGGCAGAGCGCGGTGCTCTCTGCAGCCTTCTTCTCGCTTCCGAGTACCACCGCGCACCTTCCAGCCTTGCAGAGAGCGAAGATGCGGACAGACGTCCCGCACAGAAGAACGTGCCAGGACGAAAAGATGTTCCCCCTTTCCTCCTCGTCGTCGCCCGGATTGTGGTGCTGTGTTGAAAGTCTTGGCCAGCGAAAGGCGAATCCAGCAAGGGCTTCTCTCTTGACGCATTTGGCCGAGCGAGAGCTCCACGGACGCTTTGGACACTGTAAACCAGCAAGAAAATGATTGCACCTCGAGCTGAGGAAAATCCGTGCACAGAGCACTGTGGATGCGTGCAGTTATACACGCGCTGAAGAGCGGGACAGCTCAAAGCCATCGCTGGGCTTCAGTTCGCCATCCAGAGCACAGAAGGCGAAGAACGCAGCAGCCGGGCAGCGGGCAGGCATTCTAAGGGGCTCAGCGTGCCGGCTTCCAAAGTCCAGCAGAGAGCTGCTTCACAAGCGCATTCAGCTGATGAGAATGCTCCGGCAGCTTCCGAGAGTAAGGCGCAGCCCTTGCACTCCATCATCACACAACCTGGCCAGAAACAGTTGCTTGCACCCTGCCGTGTTGCAGAGTCCACGCAGCTTGAGCGCACCCAGAAGGACGCGTCGAGAAAGAAGGCGTTCTTCAAGGTGCCCCTTCTCGAAGCAGCCTGGAAACTGAGCACAACACACTGCGGCTAGGCAGCTTCCTTCGCCGATAGACGTGCCGTCCCACCCATTAGGCACTCTCGCAGCTCCGTTGCCCGCTTGCAGCAGCTGCTCCCAAAGAAAAAGGCTCCAGGAGCAACAGCCACTGCTGGGCTGAACCTTCCCCTTGCCTCACGTAGAGCAACGAGAAACTGTCCTCTGCACGCTGGCTTTCCCTTCTCCACCGCACCTACCACCGTGATCGCTGCGTCTCGAAGCATAAACCGAGCATCGTTGTTTCCAGGGGCTACTGGAAGAGAACTAGGCAGCAGCACAAGTAGCCGCAAGTCGAGCTTTCTGTTTCCGACTGCTAAAGTGAATCCGCGAACGAGCGAGTGGCAGGCACGCTTCCTCTTGCAGCCTGTGCGAGTCGCACGGCAGCCCGGTGGTGCTCTGCGCCTTCGTTCTTCTGCCCCTTCGTACCACGTCGCGCTTTCGTTTCGCTGCAGACGAACGGTCGTCTGCTTCTCGCCCAGAGAGCACGGTGCCGGCAGCGAAAGCCTCCAGGCTGCTGCTTCTGCCGAAACACGCCTGGGCTATGCACTTTCCCTCGCAGCGCTAGGTAGCGGCACCTTCCGTCTGCGTGGTAGCCTGAACCTTAAGGGAGAGCTTCTCGGCTGCGTCTCGCCCACAGAACACTTTTAGGTCAGCGAGCTTACCCAGAGCTTGCCCCCGATGCGTGGAAGCTTGTATTTGCACCACATTCCAGGGCTAGGCTTCTTGCCTGTACAGCCTGCACAGCGCCGGCAGAGCGCGGTGCTCTCTGCAGCCTTCTTCTCGCTTCCGAGTACCACCGCGCACCTTCCAGCCTTGCAGAGAGCGAAGATGCGGACAGACGTCCCGCACAGAAGAACGTGCCAGGACGAAAAGATGTTCCCCCTTTCCTCCTCGTCGTCGCCCGGATTGTGGTGCTGTGTTGAAAGTCTTGGCCAGCGAAAGGCGAATCCAGCAAGGGCTTCTCTCTTGACGCATTTGGCCGAGCGAGAGCTCCACGGACGCTTTGGACACTGTAAACCAGCAAGAAAATGATTGCACCTCGAGCTGAGGAAAATCCGTGCACAGAGCACTGTGGATGCGTGCAGTTATACACGCGCTGAAGAGCGGGACAGCTCAAAGCCATCGCTGGGCTTCAGTTCGCCATCCAGAGCACAGAAGGCGAAGAACGCAGCAGCCGGGCAGCGGGCAGGCATTCTAAGGGGCTCAGCGTGCCGGCTTCCAAAGTCCAGCAGAGAGCTGCTTCACAAGCGCATTCAGCTGATGAGAATGCTCCGGCAGCTTCCGAGAGTAAGGCGCAGCCCTTGCACTCCATCATCACACAACCTGGCCAGAAACAGTTGCTTGCACCCTGCCGTGTTGCAGAGTCCACGCAGCTTGAGCGCACCCAGAAGGACGCGTCGAGAAAGAAGGCGTTCTTCAAGGTGCCCCTTCTCGAAGCAGCCTGGAAACTGAGCACAACACACTGCGGCTAGGCAGCTTCCTTCGCCGATAGACGTGCCGTCCCACCCATTAGGCACTCTCGCAGCTCCGTTGCCCGCTTGCAGCAGCTGCTCCCAAAGAAAAAGGCTCCAGGAGCAACAGCCACTGCTGGGCTGAACCTTCCCCTTGCCTCACGTAGAGCAACGAGAAACTGTCCTCTGCACGCTGGCTTTCCCTTCTCCACCGCACCTACCACCGTGATCGCTGCGTCTCGAAGCATAAACCGAGCATCGTTGTTTCCAGGGGCTACTGGAAGAGAACTAGGCAGCAGCACAAGTAGCCGCAAGTCGAGCTTTCTGTTTCCGACTGCTAAAGTGAATCCGCGAACGAGCGAGTGGCAGGCACGCTTCCTCTTGCAGCCTGTGCGAGTCGCACGGCAGCCCGGTGGTGCTCTGCGCCTTCGTTCTTCTGCCCCTTCGTACCACGTCGCGCTTTCGTTTCGCTGCAGACGAACGGTCGTCTGCTTCTCGCCCAGAGAGCACGGTGCCGGCAGCGAAAGCCTCCAGGCTGCTGCTTCTGCCGAAACACGCCTGGGCTATGCACTTTCCCTCGCAGCGCTAGGTAGCGGCACCTTCCGTCTGCGTGGTAGCCTGAACCTTAAGGGAGAGCTTCTCGGCTGCGTCTCGCCCACAGAACACTTTTAGGTCAGCGAGCTTACCCAGAGCTTGCCCCCGATGCGTGGAAGCTTGTATTTGCACCACATTCCAGGGCTAGGCTTCTTGCCTGTACAGCCTGCACAGCGCCGGCAGAGCGCGGTGCTCTCTGCAGCCTTCTTCTCGCTTCCGAGTACCACCGCGCACCTTCCAGCCTTGCAGAGAGCGAAGATGCGGACAGACGTCCCGCACAGAAGAACGTGCCAGGACGAAAAGATGTTCCCCCTTTCCTCCTCGTCGTCGCCCGGATTGTGGTGCTGTGTTGAAAGTCTTGGCCAGCGAAAGGCGAATCCAGCAAGGGCTTCTCTCTTGACGCATTTGGCCGAGCGAGAGCTCCACGGACGCTTTGGACACTGTAAACCAGCAAGAAAATGATTGCACCTCGAGCTGAGGAAAATCCGTGCACAGAGCACTGTGGATGCGTGCAGTTATACACGCGCTGAAGAGCGGGACAGCTCAAAGCCATCGCTGGGCTTCAGTTCGCCATCCAGAGCACAGAAGGCGAAGAACGCAGCAGCCGGGCAGCGGGCAGGCATTCTAAGGGGCTCAGCGTGCCGGCTTCCAAAGTCCAGCAGAGAGCTGCTTCACAAGCGCATTCAGCTGATGAGAATGCTCCGGCAGCTTCCGAGAGTAAGGCGCAGCCCTTGCACTCCATCATCACACAACCTGGCCAGAAACAGTTGCTTGCACCCTGCCGTGTTGCAGAGTCCACGCAGCTTGAGCGCACCCAGAAGGACGCGTCGAGAAAGAAGGCGTTCTTCAAGGTGCCCCTTCTCGAAGCAGCCTGGAAACTGAGCACAACACACTGCGGCTAGGCAGCTTCCTTCGCCGATAGACGTGCCGTCCCACCCATTAGGCACTCTCGCAGCTCCGTTGCCCGCTTGCAGCAGCTGCTCCCAAAGAAAAAGGCTCCAGGAGCAACAGCCACTGCTGGGCTGAACCTTCCCCTTGCCTCACGTAGAGCAACGAGAAACTGTCCTCTGCACGCTGGCTTTCCCTTCTCCACCGCACCTACCACCGTGATCGCTGCGTCTCGAAGCATAAACCGAGCATCGTTGTTTCCAGGGGCTACTGGAAGAGAACTAGGCAGCAGCACAAGTAGCCGCAAGTCGAGCTTTCTGTTTCCGACTGCTAAAGTGAATCCGCGAACGAGCGAGTGGCAGGCACGCTTCCTCTTGCAGCCTGTGCGAGTCGCACGGCAGCCCGGTGGTGCTCTGCGCCTTCGTTCTTCTGCCCCTTCGTACCACGTCGCGCTTTCGTTTCGCTGCAGACGAACGGTCGTCTGCTTCTCGCCCAGAGAGCACGGTGCCGGCAGCGAAAGCCTCCAGGCTGCTGCTTCTGCCGAAACACGCCTGGGCTATGCACTTTCCCTCGCAGCGCTAGGTAGCGGCACCTTCCGTCTGCGTGGTAGCCTGAACCTTAAGGGAGAGCTTCTCGGCTGCGTCTCGCCCACAGAACACTTTTAGGTCAGCGAGCTTACCCAGAGCTTGCCCCCGATGCGTGGAAGCTTGTATTTGCACCACATTCCAGGGCTAGGCTTCTTGCCTGTACAGCCTGCACAGCGCCGGCAGAGCGCGGTGCTCTCTGCAGCCTTCTTCTCGCTTCCGAGTACCACCGCGCACCTTCCAGCCTTGCAGAGAGCGAAGATGCGGACAGACGTCCCGCACAGAAGAACGTGCCAGGACGAAAAGATGTTCCCCCTTTCCTCCTCGTCGTCGCCCGGATTGTGGTGCTGTGTTGAAAGTCTTGGCCAGCGAAAGGCGAATCCAGCAAGGGCTTCTCTCTTGACGCATTTGGCCGAGCGAGAGCTCCACGGACGCTTTGGACACTGTAAACCAGCAAGAAAATGATTGCACCTCGAGCTGAGGAAAATCCGTGCACAGAGCACTGTGGATGCGTGCAGTTATACACGCGCTGAAGAGCGGGACAGCTCAAAGCCATCGCTGGGCTTCAGTTCGCCATCCAGAGCACAGAAGGCGAAGAACGCAGCAGCCGGGCAGCGGGCAGGCATTCTAAGGGGCTCAGCGTGCCGGCTTCCAAAGTCCAGCAGAGAGCTGCTTCACAAGCGCATTCAGCTGATGAGAATGCTCCGGCAGCTTCCGAGAGTAAGGCGCAGCCCTTGCACTCCATCATCACACAACCTGGCCAGAAACAGTTGCTTGCACCCTGCCGTGTTGCAGAGTCCACGCAGCTTGAGCGCACCCAGAAGGACGCGTCGAGAAAGAAGGCGTTCTTCAAGGTGCCCCTTCTCGAAGCAGCCTGGAAACTGAGCACAACACACTGCGGCTAGGCAGCTTCCTTCGCCGATAGACGTGCCGTCCCACCCATTAGGCACTCTCGCAGCTCCGTTGCCCGCTTGCAGCAGCTGCTCCCAAAGAAAAAGGCTCCAGGAGCAACAGCCACTGCTGGGCTGAACCTTCCCCTTGCCTCACGTAGAGCAACGAGAAACTGTCCTCTGCACGCTGGCTTTCCCTTCTCCACCGCACCTACCACCGTGATCGCTGCGTCTCGAAGCATAAACCGAGCATCGTTGTTTCCAGGGGCTACTGGAAGAGAACTAGGCAGCAGCACAAGTAGCCGCAAGTCGAGCTTTCTGTTTCCGACTGCTAAAGTGAATCCGCGAACGAGCGAGTGGCAGGCACGCTTCCTCTTGCAGCCTGTGCGAGTCGCACGGCAGCCCGGTGGTGCTCTGCGCCTTCGTTCTTCTGCCCCTTCGTACCACGTCGCGCTTTCGTTTCGCTGCAGACGAACGGTCGTCTGCTTCTCGCCCAGAGAGCACGGTGCCGGCAGCGAAAGCCTCCAGGCTGCTGCTTCTGCCGAAACACGCCTGGGCTATGCACTTTCCCTCGCAGCGCTAGGTAGCGGCACCTTCCGTCTGCGTGGTAGCCTGAACCTTAAGGGAGAGCTTCTCGGCTGCGTCTCGCCCACAGAACACTTTTAGGTCAGCGAGCTTACCCAGAGCTTGCCCCCGATGCGTGGAAGCTTGTATTTGCACCACATTCCAGGGCTAGGCTTCTTGCCTGTACAGCCTGCACAGCGCCGGCAGAGCGCGGTGCTCTCTGCAGCCTTCTTCTCGCTTCCGAGTACCACCGCGCACCTTCCAGCCTTGCAGAGAGCGAAGATGCGGACAGACGTCCCGCACAGAAGAACGTGCCAGGACGAAAAGATGTTCCCCCTTTCCTCCTCGTCGTCGCCCGGATTGTGGTGCTGTGTTGAAAGTCTTGGCCAGCGAAAGGCGAATCCAGCAAGGGCTTCTCTCTTGACGCATTTGGCCGAGCGAGAGCTCCACGGACGCTTTGGACACTGTAAACCAGCAAGAAAATGATTGCACCTCGAGCTGAGGAAAATCCGTGCACAGAGCACTGTGGATGCGTGCAGTTATACACGCGCTGAAGAGCGGGACAGCTCAAAGCCATCGCTGGGCTTCAGTTCGCCATCCAGAGCACAGAAGGCGAAGAACGCAGCAGCCGGGCAGCGGGCAGGCATTCTAAGGGGCTCAGCGTGCCGGCTTCCAAAGTCCAGCAGAGAGCTGCTTCACAAGCGCATTCAGCTGATGAGAATGCTCCGGCAGCTTCCGAGAGTAAGGCGCAGCCCTTGCACTCCATCATCACACAACCTGGCCAGAAACAGTTGCTTGCACCCTGCCGTGTTGCAGAGTCCACGCAGCTTGAGCGCACCCAGAAGGACGCGTCGAGAAAGAAGGCGTTCTTCAAGGTGCCCCTTCTCGAAGCAGCCTGGAAACTGAGCACAACACACTGCGGCTAGGCAGCTTCCTTCGCCGATAGACGTGCCGTCCCACCCATTAGGCACTCTCGCAGCTCCGTTGCCCGCTTGCAGCAGCTGCTCCCAAAGAAAAAGGCTCCAGGAGCAACAGCCACTGCTGGGCTGAACCTTCCCCTTGCCTCACGTAGAGCAACGAGAAACTGTCCTCTGCACGCTGGCTTTCCCTTCTCCACCGCACCTACCACCGTGATCGCTGCGTCTCGAAGCATAAACCGAGCATCGTTGTTTCCAGGGGCTACTGGAAGAGAACTAGGCAGCAGCACAAGTAGCCGCAAGTCGAGCTTTCTGTTTCCGACTGCTAAAGTGAATCCGCGAACGAGCGAGTGGCAGGCACGCTTCCTCTTGCAGCCTGTGCGAGTCGCACGGCAGCCCGGTGCTGCTCTGCGCCTTCGTTCTTCTGCCCCTTCGTACCACGTCGCGCTTTCGTTTCGCTGCAGACGAACGGTCGTCTGCTTCTCGCCCAGAGAGCACGGTGCCGGCAGCGAAAGTCTCCAGGCTGCTGCTTCTGCCGAAACACGCCTGGGCTATGCACTTTCCCTCGCAGCGCTAGGTAGCGGCACCTTCCGTCTGCGTGGTAGCCTGAACCTTAAGGGAGAGCTTCTCGGCTGCGTCTCGCCCACAGAACACTTTTAGGTCAGCGAGCTTACCCAGAGCTTGCCCCCGATGCGTGGAAGCTTGTATTTGCACCACATTCCAGGGCTAGGCTTCTTGCCTGTACAGCCTGCACAGCGCCGGCAGAGCGCGGTGCTCTCTGCAGCCTTCTTCTCGCTTCCGAGTACCACCGCGCACCTTCCAGCCTTGCAGAGAGCGAAGATGCGGACAGACGTCCCGCACAGAAGAACGTGCCAGGACGAAAAGATGTTCCCCCTTTCCTCCTCGTCGTCGCCCGGATTGTGGTGCTGTGTTGAAAGTCTTGGCCAGCGAAAGGCGAATCCAGCAAGGGCTTCTCTCTTGACGCATTTGGCCGAGCGAGAGCTCCACGGACGCTTTGGACACTGTAAACCAGCAAGAAAATGATTGCACCTCGAGCTGAGGAAAATCCGTGCACAGAGCACTGTGGATGCGTGCAGTTATACACGCGCTGAAGAGCGGGACAGCTCAAAGCCATCGCTGGGCTTCAGTTCGCCATCCAGAGCACAGAAGGCGAAGAACGCAGCAGCCGGGCAGCGGGCAGGCATTCTAAGGGGCTCAGCGTGCCGGCTTCCAAAGTCCAGCAGAGAGCTGCTTCACAAGCGCATTCAGCTGATGAGAATGCTCCGGCAGCTTCCGAGAGTAAGGCGCAGCCCTTGCACTCCATCATCACACAACCTGGCCAGAAACAGTTGCTTGCACCCTGCCGTGTTGCAGAGTCCACGCAGCTTGAGCGCACCCAGAAGGACGCGTCGAGAAAGAAGGCGTTCTTCAAGGTGCCCCTTCTCGAAGCAGCCTGGAAACTGAGCACAACACACTGCGGCTAGGCAGCTTCCTTCGCCGATAGACGTGCCGTCCCACCCATTAGGCACTCTCGCAGCTCCGTTGCCCGCTTGCAGCAGCTGCTCCCAAAGAAAAAGGCTCCAGGAGCAACAGCCACTGCTGGGCTGAACCTTCCCCTTGCCTCACGTAGAGCAACGAGAAACTGTCCTCTGCACGCTGGCTTTCCCTTCTCCACCGCACCTACCACCGTGATCGCTGCGTCTCGAAGCATAAACCGAGCATCGTTGTTTCCAGGGGCTACTGGAAGAGAACTAGGCAGCAGCACAAGTAGCCGCAAGTCGAGCTTTCTGTTTCCGACTGCTAAAGTGAATCCGCGAACGAGCGAGTGGCAGGCACGCTTCCTCTTGCAGCCTGTGCGAGTCGCACGGCAGCCCGGTGCTGCTCTGCGCCTTCGTTCTTCTGCCCCTTCGTACCACGTCGCGCTTTCGTTTTGCTGCAGACGAACGGTCGTCTGCTTCTCGCCCAGAGAGCACGGTGCCGGCAGCGAAAGCCTCCAGGCTGCTGCTTCTGCCGAAACACGCCTGGGCTATGCACTTTCCCTCGCAGCGCTAGGTAGCGGCACCTTCCGTCTGCGTGGTAGCCTGAACCTTAAGGGAGAGCTTCTCGGCTGCGTCTCGCCCACAGAACACTTTTAGGTCAGCGAGCTTGCCCCCGATGCGTGGAAGCTTGTATTTGCACCACATTCCAGGGCTAGGCTTCTTGCCTGTACAGCCTGCACAGCGCCGGCAGAGCGCGGTGCTCTCTGCAGCCTTCTTCTCGCTTCCGAGTACCACCGCGCACCTTCCAGCCTTGCAGAGAGCGAAGATGCGGACAGACGTCCCGCACAGAAGAACGTGCCAGGACGAAAAGATGTTCCCCCTTTCCTCCTCGTCGTCGCCCGGATTGTGGTGCTGTGTTGAAAGTCTTGGCCAGCGAAAGGCGAATCCAGCAAGGGCTTCTCTCTTGACGCATTTGGCCGAGCGAGAGCTCCACGGACGCTTTGGACACTGTAAACCAGCAAGAAAATGATTGCACCTCGAGCTGAGGAAAATCCGTGCACAGAGCACTGTGGATGCGTGCAGTTATACACGCGCTGAAGAGCGGGACAGCTCAAAGCCATCGCTGGGCTTCAGTTCGCCATCCAGAGCACAGAAGGCGAAGAACGCAGCAGCCGGGCAGCGGGCAGGCATTCTAAGGGGCTCAGCGTGTAGGCTTCCAAAGTCCAGCAGAGAGCTGCTTCACAAGCGCATTCAGCTGATGAGAATGCTCCGGCAGCTTCCGCGAGTAAGGCGCAGCCCTTGCACTCCATCATCACACAACCTGGCCAGAAACAGTTGCTTGCACCCTGCCGTGTTGCAGAGTCCACGCAGCTTGAGCGCACCCAGAAGGACGCGTCGAGAAAGAAGGCGTTCTTCAAGGTGCCCCTTCTCGAAGCAGCCTGGAAACTGAGCACAACACACTGCGGCTAGGCAGCTTCCTTCGCCGATAGACGTGCCGTCCCACCCATTAGGCACTCTCGCAGCTCCGTTGCCCGCTTGCAGCAGCTGCTCCCAAAGAAAAAGGCTCCAGGAGCAACAGCCACTGCTGGGCTGAACCTTCCCCTTGCCTCACGTAGAGCAACGAGAAACTGTCCTCTGCACGCTGGCTTTCCCTTCTCCACCGCACCTACCACCGTGATCGCTGCGTCTCGAAGCATAAACCGAGCATCGTTGTTTCCAGGGGCTACTGGAAGAGAACTAGGCAGCAGCACAAGTAGCCGCAAGTCGAGCTTTCTGTTTCCGACTGCTAAAGTGAATCCGCGAACGAGCGAGTGGCAGGCACGCTTCCTCTTGCAGCCTGTGCGAGTCGCACGGCAGCCCGGTGGTGCTCTGCGCCTTCGTTCTTCTGCCCCTTCGTACCACGTCGCGCTTTCGTTTCGCTGCAGACGAACGGTCGTCTGCTTCTCGCCCAGAGAGCACGGTGCCGGCAGCGAAAGCCTCCAGGCTGCTGCTTCTGCTGAAACACGCCTGGGCTATGCACTTTCCCTCGCAGCGCTAGGTAGCGGCACCTTCCGTCTGCGTGGTAGCCTGAACCTTAAGGGAGAGCTTCTCGGCTGCGTCTCGCCCACAGAACACTTTTAGGTCAGCGAGCTTACCCAGAGCTTGCCCCCGATGCGTGGAAGCTTGTATTTGCACCACATTCCAGGGCTAGGCTTCTTGCCTGTACAGCCTGCACAGCGCCGGCAGAGCGCGGTGCTCTCTGCAGCCTTCTTCTCGCTTCCGAGTACCACCGCGCACCTTCCAGCCTTGCAGAGAGCGAAGATGCGGACAGACGTCCCGCACAGAAGAACGTGCCAGGACGAAAAGATGTTCCCCCTTTCCTCCTCGTCGTCGCCCGGATTGTGGTGCTGTGTTGAAAGTCTTGGCCAGCGAAAGGCGAATCCAGCAAGGGCTTCTCTCTTGACGCATTTGGCCGAGCGAGAGCTCCACGGACGCTTTGGACACTGTAAACCAGCAAGAAAATGATTGCACCTCGAGCTGAGGAAAATCCGTGCACAGAGCACTGTGGATGCGTGCAGTTATACACGCGCTGAAGAGCGGGACAGCTCAAAGCCATCGCTGGGCTTCAGTTCGCCATCCAGAGCACAGAAGGCGAAGAACGCAGCAGCCGGGCAGCGGGCAGGCATTCTAAGGGGCTCAGCGTGCCGGCTTCCAAAGTCCAGCAGAGAGCTGCTTCACAAGCGCATTCAGCTGATGAGAATGCTCCGGCAGCTTCCGAGAGTAAGGCGCAGCCCTTGCACTCCATCATCACACAACCTGGCCAGAAACAGTTGCTTGCACCCTGCCGTGTTGCAGAGTCCACGCAGCTTGAGCGCACCCAGAAGGACGCGTCGAGAAAGAAGGCGTTCTTCAAGGTGCCCCTTCTCGAAGCAGCCTGGAAACTGAGCACAACACACTGCGGCTAGGCAGCTTCCTTCGCCGATAGACGTGCCGTCCCACCCATTAGGCACTCTCGCAGCTCCGTTGCCCGCTTGCAGCAGCTGCTCCCAAAGAAAAAGGCTCCAGGAGCAACAGCCACTGCTGGGCTGAACCTTCCCCTTGCCTCACGTAGAGCAACGAGAAACTGTCCTCTGCACGCTGGCTTTCCCTTCTCCACCGCACCTACCACCGTGATCGCTGCGTCTCGAAGCATAAACCGAGCATCGTTGTTTCCAGGGGCTACTGGAAGAGAACTAGGCAGCAGCACAAGTAGCCGCAAGTCGAGCTTTCTGTTTCCGACTGCTAAAGTGAATCCGCGAACGAGCGAGTGGCAGGCACGCTTCCTCTTGCAGCCTGTGCGAGTCGCACGGCAGCCCGGTGCTGCTCTGCGCCTTCGTTCTTCTGCCCCTTCGTACCACGTCGCGCTTTCGTTTCGCTGCAGACGAACGGTCGTCTGCTTCTCGCCCAGAGAGCACGGTGCCGGCAGCGAAAGCCTCCAGGCTGCTGCTTCTGCCGAAACACGCCTGGGCTATGCACTTTCCCTCGCAGCGCTAGGTAGCGGCACCTTCCGTCTGCGTGGTAGCCTGAACCTTAAGGGAGAGCTTCTCGGCTGCGTCTCGCCCACAGAACACTTTTAGGTCAGCGAGCTTACCCAGAGCTTGCCCCCGATGCGTGGAAGCTTGTATTTGCACCACATTCCAGGGCTAGGCTTCTTGCCTGTACAGCCTGCACAGCGCCGGCAGAGCGCGGTGCTCTCTGCAGCCTTCTTCTCGCTTCCGAGTACCACCGCGCACCTTCCAGCCTTGCAGAGAGCGAAGATGCGGACAGACGTCCCGCACAGAAGAACGTGCCAGGACGAAAAGATGTTCCCCCTTTCCTCCTCGTCGTCGCCCGGATTGTGGTGCTGTGTTGAAAGTCTTGGCCAGCGAAAGGCGAATCCAGCAAGGGCTTCTCTCTTGACGCATTTGGCCGAGCGAGAGCTCCACGGACGCTTTGGACACTGTAAACCAGCAAGAAAATGATTGCACCTCGAGCTGAGGAAAATCCGTGCACAGAGCACTGTGGATGCGTGCAGTTATACACGCGCTGAAGAGCGGGACAGCTCAAAGCCATCGCTGGGCTTCAGTTCGCCATCCAGAGCACAGAAGGCGAAGAACGCAGCAGCCGGGCAGCGGGCAGGCATTCTAAGGGGCTCAGCGTGCCGGCTTCCAAAGTCCAGCAGAGAGCTGCTTCACAAGCGCATTCAGCTGATGAGAATGCTCCGGCAGCTTCCGAGAGTAAGGCGCAGCCCTTGCACTCCATCATCACACAACCTGGCCAGAAACAGTTGCTTGCACCCTGCCGTGTTGCAGAGTCCACGCAGCTTGAGCGCACCCAGAAGGACGCGTCGAGAAAGAAGGCGTTCTTCAAGGTGCCCCTTCTCGAAGCAGCCTGGAAACTGAGCACAACACACTGCGGCTAGGCAGCTTCCTTCGCCGATAGACGTGCCGTCCCACCCATTAGGCACTCTCGCAGCTCCGTTGCCCGCTTGCAGCAGCTGCTCCCAAAGAAAAAGGCTCCAGGAGCAACAGCCACTGCTGGGCTGAACCTTCCCCTTGCCTCACGTAGAGCAACGAGAAACTGTCCTCTGCACGCTGGCTTTCCCTTCTCCACCGCACCTACCACCGTGATCGCTGCGTCTCGAAGCATAAACCGAGCATCGTTGTTTCCAGGGGCTACTGGAAGAGAACTAGGCAGCAGCACAAGTAGCCGCAAGTCGAGCTTTCTGTTTCCGACTGCTAAAGTGAATCCGCGAACGAGCGAGTGGCAGGCACGCTTCCTCTTGCAGCCTGTGCGAGTCGCACGGCAGCCCGGTGCTGCTCTGCGCCTTCGTTCTTCTGCCCCTTCGTACCACGTCGCGCTTTCGTTTCGCTGCAGACGAACGGTCGTCTGCTTCTCGCCCAGAGAGCACGGTGCCGGCAGCGAAAGCCTCCAGGCTGCTGCTTCTGCCGAAACACGCCTGGGCTATGCACTTTCCCTCGCAGCGCTAGGTAGCGGCACCTTCCGTCTGCGTGGTAGCCTGAACCTTAAGGGAGAGCTTCTCGGCTGCGTCTCGCCCACAGAACACTTTTAGGTCAGCGAGCTTACCCAGAGCTTGCCCCCGATGCGTGGAAGCTTGTATTTGCACCACATTCCAGGGCTAGGCTTCTTGCCTGTACAGCCTGCACAGCGCCGGCAGAGCGCGGTGCTCTCTGCAGCCTTCTTCTCGCTTCCGAGTACCACCGCGCACCTTCCAGCCTTGCAGAGAGCGAAGATGCGGACAGACGTCCCGCACAGAAGAACGTGCCAGGACGAAAAGATGTTCCCCCTTTCCTCCTCGTCGTCGCCCGGATTGTGGTGCTGTGTTGAAAGTCTTGGCCAGCGAAAGGCGAATCCAGCAAGGGCTTCTCTCTTGACGCATTTGGCCGAGCGAGAGCTCCACGGACGCTTTGGACACTGTAAACCAGCAAGAAAATGATTGCACCTCGAGCTGAGGAAAATCCGTGCACAGAGCACTGTGGATGCGTGCAGTTATACACGCGCTGAAGAGCGGGACAGCTCAAAGCCATCGCTGGGCTTCAGTTCGCCATCCAGAGCACAGAAGGCGAAGAACGCAGCAGCCGGGCAGCGGGCAGGCATTCTAAGGGGCTCAGCGTGCCGGCTTCCAAAGTCCAGCAGAGAGCTGCTTCACAAGCGCATTCAGCTGATGAGAATGCTCCGGCAGCTTCCGAGAGTAAGGCGCAGCCCTTGCACTCCATCATCACACAACCTGGCCAGAAACAGTTGCTTGCACCCTGCCGTGTTGCAGAGTCCACGCAGCTTGAGCGCACCCAGAAGGACGCGTCGAGAAAGAAGGCGTTCTTCAAGGTGCCCCTTCTCGAAGCAGCCTGGAAACTGAGCACAACACACTGCGGCTAGGCAGCTTCCTTCGCCGATAGACGTGCCGTCCCACCCATTAGGCACTCTCGCAGCTCCGTTGCCCGCTTGCAGCAGCTGCTCCCAAAGAAAAAGGCTCCAGGAGCAACAGCCACTGCTGGGCTGAACCTTCCCCTTGCCTCACGTAGAGCAACGAGAAACTGTCCTCTGCACGCTGGCTTTCCCTTCTCCACCGCACCTACCACCGTGATCGCTGCGTCTCGAAGCATAAACCGAGCATCGTTGTTTCCAGGGGCTACTGGAAGAGAACTAGGCAGCAGCACAAGTAGCCGCAAGTCGAGCTTTCTGTTTCCGACTGCTAAAGTGAATCCGCGAACGAGCGAGTGGCAGGCACGCTTCCTCTTGCAGCCTGTGCGAGTCGCACGGCAGCCCGGTGCTGCTCTGCGCCTTCGTTCTTCTGCCCCTTCGTACCACGTCGCGCTTTCGTTTCGCTGCAGACGAACGGTCGTCTGCTTCTCGCCCAGAGAGCACGGTGCCGGCAGCGAAAGCCTCCAGGCTGCTGCTTCTGCCGAAACACGCCTGGGCTATGCACTTTCCCTCGCAGCGCTAGGTAGCGGCACCTTCCGTCTGCGTGGTAGCCTGAACCTTAAGGGAGAGCTTCTCGGCTGCGTCTCGCCCACAGAACACTTTTAGGTCAGCGAGCTTACCCAGAGCTTGCCCCCGATGCGTGGAAGCTTGTATTTGCACCACATTCCAGGGCTAGGCTTCTTGCCTGTACAGCCTGCACAGCGCCGGCAGAGCGCGGTGCTCTCTGCAGCCTTCTTCTCGCTTCCGAGTACCACCGCGCACCTTCCAGCCTTGCAGAGAGCGAAGATGCGGACAGACGTCCCGCACAGAAGAACGTGCCAGGACGAAAAGATGTTCCCCCTTTCCTCCTCGTCGTCGCCCGGATTGTGGTGCTGTGTTGAAAGTCTTGGCCAGCGAAAGGCGAATCCAGCAAGGGCTTCTCTCTTGACGCATTTGGCCGAGCGAGAGCTCCACGGACGCTTTGGACACTGTAAACCAGCAAGAAAATGATTGCACCTCGAGCTGAGGAAAATCCGTGCACAGAGCACTGTGGATGCGTGCAGTTATACACGCGCTGAAGAGCGGGACAGCTCAAAGCCATCGCTGGGCTTCAGTTCGCCATCCAGAGCACAGAAGGCGAAGAACGCAGCAGCCGGGCAGCGGGCAGGCATTCTAAGGGGCTCAGCGTGCCGGCTTCCAAAGTCCAGCAGAGAGCTGCTTCACAAGCGCATTCAGCTGATGAGAATGCTCCGGCAGCTTCCGAGAGTAAGGCGCAGCCCTTGCACTCCATCATCACACAACCTGGCCAGAAACAGTTGCTTGCACCCTGCCGTGTTGCAGAGTCCACGCAGCTTGAGCGCACCCAGAAGGACGCGTCGAGAAAGAAGGCGTTCTTCAAGGTGCCCCTTCTCGAAGCAGCCTGGAAACTGAGCACAACACACTGCGGCTAGGCAGCTTCCTTCGCCGATAGACGTGCCGTCCCACCCATTAGGCACTCTCGCAGCTCCGTTGCCCGCTTGCAGCAGCTGCTCCCAAAGAAAAAGGCTCCAGGAGCAACAGCCACTGCTGGGCTGAACCTTCCCCTTGCCTCACGTAGAGCAACGAGAAACTGTCCTCTGCACGCTGGCTTTCCCTTCTCCACCGCACCTACCACCGTGATCGCTGCGTCTCGAAGCATAAACCGAGCATCGTTGTTTCCAGGGGCTACTGGAAGAGAACTAGGCAGCAGCACAAGTAGCCGCAAGTCGAGCTTTCTGTTTCCGACTGCTAAAGTGAATCCGCGAACGAGCGAGTGGCAGGCACGCTTCCTCTTGCAGCCTGTGCGAGTCGCACGGCAGCCCGGTGCTGCTCTGTGCCTTCGTTCTTCTGCCCCTTCGTACCACGTCGCGCTTTCGTTTCGCTGCAGACGAACGGTCGTCTGCTTCTCGCCCAGAGAGCACGGTGCCGGCAGCGAAAGCCTCCAGGCTGCTGCTTCTGCCGAAACACGCCTGGGCTATGCACTTTCCCTCGCAGCGCTAGGTAGCGGCACCTTCCGTCTGCGTGGTAGCCTGAACCTTAAGGGAGAGCTTCTCGGCTGCGTCTCGCCCACAGAACACTTTTAGGTCAGCGAGCTTACCCAGAGCTTGCCCCCGATGCGTGGAAGCTTGTATTTGCACCACATTCCAGGGCTAGGCTTCTTGCCTGTACAGCCTGCACAGCGCCGGCAGAGCGCGGTGCTCTCTGCAGCCTTCTTCTCGCTTCCGAGTACCACCGCGCACCTTCCAGCCTTGCAGAGAGCGAAGATGCGGACAGACGTCCCGCACAGAAGAACGTGCCAGGACGAAAAGATGTTCCCCCTTTCCTCCTCGTCGTCGCCCGGATTGTGGTGCTGTGTTGAAAGTCTTGGCCAGCGAAAGGCGAATCCAGCAAGGGCTTCTCTCTTGACGCATTTGGCCGAGCGAGAGCTCCACGGACGCTTTGGACACTGTAAACCAGCAAGAAAATGATTGCACCTCGAGCTGAGGAAAATCCGTGCACAGAGCACTGTGGATGCGTGCAGTTATACACGCGCTGAAGAGCGGGACAGCTCAAAGCCATCGCTGGGCTTCAGTTCGCCATCCAGAGCACAGAAGGCGAAGAACGCAGCAGCCGGGCAGCGGGCAGGCATTCTAAGGGGCTCAGCGTGCCGGCTTCCAAAGTCCAGCAGAGAGCTGCTTCACAAGCGCATTCAGCTGATGAGAATGCTCCGGCAGCTTCCGAGAGTAAGGCGCAGCCCTTGCACTCCATCATCACACAACCTGGCCAGAAACAGTTGCTTGCACCCTGCCGTGTTGCAGAGTCCACGCAGCTTGAGCGCACCCAGAAGGACGCGTCGAGAAAGAAGGCGTTCTTCAAGGTGCCCCTTCTCGAAGCAGCCTGGAAACTGAGCACAACACACTGCGGCTAGGCAGCTTCCTTCGCCGATAGACGTGCCGTCCCACCCATTAGGCACTCTCGCAGCTCCGTTGCCCGCTTGCAGCAGCTGCTCCCAAAGAAAAAGGCTCCAGGAGCAACAGCCACTGCTGGGCTGAACCTTCCCCTTGCCTCACGTAGAGCAACGAGAAACTGTCCTCTGCACGCTGGCTTTCCCTTCTCCACCGCACCTACCACCGTGATCGCTGCGTCTCGAAGCATAAACCGAGCATCGTTGTTTCCAGGGGCTACTGGAAGAGAACTAGGCAGCAGCACAAGTAGCCGCAAGTCGAGCTTTCTGTTTCCGACTGCTAAAGTGAATCCGCGAACGAGCGAGTGGCAGGCACGCTTCCTCTTGCAGCCTGTGCGAGTCGCACGGCAGCCCGGTGCTGCTCTGCGCCTTCGTTCTTCTGCCCCTTCGTACCACGTCGCGCTTTCGTTTCGCTGCAGACGAACGGTCGTCTGCTTCTCGCCCAGAGAGCACGGTGCCGGCAGCGAAAGCCTCCAGGCTGCTGCTTCTGCCGAAACACGCCTGGGCTATGCACTTTCCCTCGCAGCGCTAGGTAGCGGCACCTTCCGTCTGCGTGGTAGCCTGAACCTTAAGGGAGAGCTTCTCGGCTGCGTCTCGCCCACAGAACACTTTTAGGTCAGCGAGCTTACCCAGAGCTTGCCCCCGATGCGTGGAAGCTTGTATTTGCACCACATTCCAGGGCTAGGCTTCTTGCCTGTACAGCCTGCACAGCGCCGGCAGAGCGCGGTGCTCTCTGCAGCCTTCTTCTCGCTTCCGAGTACCACCGCGCACCTTCCAGCCTTGCAGAGAGCGAAGATGCGGACAGACGTCCCGCACAGAAGAACGTGCCAGGACGAAAAGATGTTCCCCCTTTCCTCCTCGTCGTCGCCCGGATTGTGGTGCTGTGTTGAAAGTCTTGGCCAGCGAAAGGCGAATCCAGCAAGGGCTTCTCTCTTGACGCATTTGGCCGAGCGAGAGCTCCACGGACGCTTTGGACACTGTAAACCAGCAAGAAAATGATTGCACCTCGAGCTGAGGAAAATCCGTGCACAGAGCACTGTGGATGCGTGCAGTTATACACGCGCTGAAGAGCGGGACAGCTCAAAGCCATCGCTGGGCTTCAGTTCGCCATCCAGAGCACAGAAGGCGAAGAACGCAGCAGCCGGGCAGCGGGCAGGCATTCTAAGGGGCTCAGCGTGCCGGCTTCCAAAGTCCAGCAGAGAGCTGCTTCACAAGCGCATTCAGCTGATGAGAATGCTCCGGCAGCTTCCGAGAGTAAGGCGCAGCCCTTGCACTCCATCATCACACAACCTGGCCAGAAACAGTTGCTTGCACCCTGCCGTGTTGCAGAGTCCACGCAGCTTGAGCGCACCCAGAAGGACGCGTCGAGAAAGAAGGCGTTCTTCAAGGTGCCCCTTCTCGAAGCAGCCTGGAAACTGAGCACAACACACTGCGGCTAGGCAGCTTCCTTCGCCGATAGACGTGCCGTCCCACCCATTAGGCACTCTCGCAGCTCCGTTGCCCGCTTGCAGCAGCTGCTCCCAAAGAAAAAGGCTCCAGGAGCAACAGCCACTGCTGGGCTGAACCTTCCCCTTGCCTCACGTAGAGCAACGAGAAACTGTCCTCTGCACGCTGGCTTTCCCTTCTCCACCGCACCTACCACCGTGATCGCTGCGTCTCGAAGCATAAACCGAGCATCGTTGTTTCCAGGGGCTACTGGAAGAGAACTAGGCAGCAGCACAAGTAGCCGCAAGTCGAGCTTTCTGTTTCCGACTGCTAAAGTGAATCCGCGAACGAGCGAGTGGCAGGCACGCTTCCTCTTGCAGCCTGTGCGAGTCGCACGGCAGCCCGGTGGTGCTCTGCGCCTTCGTTCTTCTGCCCCTTCGTACCACGTCGCGCTTTCGTTTCGCTGCAGACGAACGGTCGTCTGCTTCTCGCCCAGAGAGCACGGTGCCGGCAGCGAAAGCCTCCAGGCTGCTGCTTCTGCCGAAACACGCCTGGGCTATGCACTTTCCCTCGCAGCGCTAGGTAGCGGCACCTTCCGTCTGCGTGGTAGCCTGAACCTTAAGGGAGAGCTTCTCGGCTGCGTCTCGCCCACAGAACACTTTTAGGTCAGCGAGCTTACCCAGAGCTTGCCCCCGATGCGTGGAAGCTTGTATTTGCACCACATTCCAGGGCTAGGCTTCTTGCCTGTACAGCCTGCACAGCGCCGGCAGAGCGCGGTGCTCTCTGCAGCCTTCTTCTCGCTTCCGAGTACCACCGCGCACCTTCCAGCCTTGCAGAGAGCGAAGATGCGGACAGACGTCCCGCACAGAAGAACGTGCCAGGACGAAAAGATGTTCCCCCTTTCCTCCTCGTCGTCGCCCGGATTGTGGTGCTGTGTTGAAAGTCTTGGCCAGCGAAAGGCGAATCCAGCAAGGGCTTCTCTCTTGACGCATTTGGCCGAGCGAGAGCTCCACGGACGCTTTGGACACTGTAAACCAGCAAGAAAATGATTGCACCTCGAGCTGAGGAAAATCCGTGCACAGAGCACTGTGGATGCGTGCAGTTATACACGCGCTGAAGAGCGGGACAGCTCAAAGCCATCGCTGGGCTTCAGTTCGCCATCCAGAGCACAGAAGGCGAAGAACGCAGCAGCCGGGCAGCGGGCAGGCATTCTAAGGGGCTCAGCGTGCCGGCTTCCAAAGTCCAGCAGAGAGCTGCTTCACAAGCGCATTCAGCTGATGAGAATGCTCCGGCAGCTTCCGAGAGTAAGGCGCAGCCCTTGCACTCCATCATCACACAACCTGGCCAGAAACAGTTGCTTGCACCCTGCCGTGTTGCAGAGTCCACGCAGCTTGAGCGCACCCAGAAGGACGCGTCGAGAAAGAAGGCGTTCTTCAAGGTGCCCCTTCTCGAAGCAGCCTGGAAACTGAGCACAACACACTGCGGCTAGGCAGCTTCCTTCGCCGATAGACGTGCCGTCCCACCCATTAGGCACTCTCGCAGCTCCGTTGCCCGCTTGCAGCAGCTGCTCCCAAAGAAAAAGGCTCCAGGAGCAACAGCCACTGCTGGGCTGAACCTTCCCCTTGCCTCACGTAGAGCAACGAGAAACTGTCCTCTGCACGCTGGCTTTCCCTTCTCCACCGCACCTACCACCGTGATCGCTGCGTCTCGAAGCATAAACCGAGCATCGTTGTTTCCAGGGGCTACTGGAAGAGAACTAGGCAGCAGCACAAGTAGCCGCAAGTCGAGCTTTCTGTTTCCGACTGCTAAAGTGAATCCGCGAACGAGCGAGTGGCAGGCACGCTTCCTCTTGCAGCCTGTGCGAGTCGCACGGCAGCCCGGTGCTGCTCTGCGCCTTCGTTCTTCTGCCCCTTCGTACCACGTCGCGCTTTCGTTTCGCTGCAGACGAACGGTCGTCTGCTTCTCGCCCAGAGAGCACGGTGCCGGCAGCGAAAGCCTCCAGGCTGCTGCTTCTGCCGAAACACGCCTGGGCTATGCACTTTCCCTCGCAGCGCTAGGTAGCGGCACCTTCCGTCTGCGTGGTAGCCTGAACCTTAAGGGAGAGCTTCTCGGCTGCGTCTCGCCCACAGAACACTTTTAGGTCAGCGAGCTTGCCCCCGATGCGTGGAAGCTTGTATTTGCACCACATTCCAGGGCTAGGCTTCTTGCCTGTACAGCCTGCACAGCGCCGGCAGAGCGCGGTGCTCTCTGCAGCCTTCTTCTCGCTTCCGAGTACCACCGCGCACCTTCCAGCCTTGCAGAGAGCGAAGATGCGGACAGACGTCCCGCACAGAAGAACGTGCCAGGACGAAAAGATGTTCCCCCTTTCCTCCTCGTCGTCGCCCGGATTGTGGTGCTGTGTTGAAAGTCTTGGCCAGCGAAAGGCGAATCCAGCAAGGGCTTCTCTCTTGACGCATTTGGCCGAGCGAGAGCTCCACGGACGCTTTGGACACTGTAAACCAGCAAGAAAATGATTGCACCTCGAGCTGAGGAAAATCCGTGCACAGAGCACTGTGGATGCGTGCAGTTATACACGCGCTGAAGAGCGGGACAGCTCAAAGCCATCGCTGGGCTTCAGTTCGCCATCCAGAGCACAGAAGGCGAAGAACGCAGCAGCCGGGCAGCGGGCAGGCATTCTAAGGGGCTCAGCGTGCCGGCTTCCAAAGTCCAGCAGAGAGCTGCTTCACAAGCGCATTCAGCTGATGAGAATGCTCCGGCAGCTTCCGAGAGTAAGGCGCAGCCCTTGCACTCCATCATCACACAACCTGGCCAGAAACAGTTGCTTGCACCCTGCCGTGTTGCAGAGTCCACGCAGCTTGAGCGCACCCAGAAGGACGCGTCGAGAAAGAAGGCGTTCTTCAAGGTGCCCCTTCTCGAAGCAGCCTGGAAACTGAGCACAACACACTGCGGCTAGGCAGCTTCCTTCGCCGATAGACGTGCCGTCCCACCCATTAGGCACTCTCGCAGCTCCGTTGCCCGCTTGCAGCAGCTGCTCCCAAAGAAAAAGGCTCCAGGAGCAACAGCCACTGCTGGGCTGAACCTTCCCCTTGCCTCACGTAGAGCAACGAGAAACTGTCCTCTGCACGCTGGCTTTCCCTTCTCCACCGCACCTACCACCGTGATCGCTGCGTCTCGAAGCATAAACCGAGCATCGTTGTTTCCAGGGGCTACTGGAAGAGAACTAGGCAGCAGCACAAGTAGCCGCAAGTCGAGCTTTCTGTTTCCGACTGCTAAAGTGAATCCGCGAACGAGCGAGTGGCAGGCACGCTTCCTCTTGCAGCCTGTGCGAGTCGCACGGCAGCCCGGTGGTGCTCTGCGCCTTCGTTCTTCTGCCCCTTCGTACCACGTCGCGCTTTCGTTTCGCTGCAGACGAACGGTCGTCTGCTTCTCGCCCAGAGAGCACGGTGCCGGCAGCGAAAGCCTCCAGGCTGCTGCTTCTGCCGAAACACGCCTGGGCTATGCACTTTCCCTCGCAGCGCTAGGTAGCGGCACCTTCCGTCTGCGTGGTAGCCTGAACCTTAAGGGAGAGCTTCTCGGCTGCGTCTCGCCCACAGAACACTTTTAGGTCAGCGAGCTTACCCAGAGCTTGCCCCCGATGCGTGGAAGCTTGTATTTGCACCACATTCCAGGGCTAGGCTTCTTGCCTGTACAGCCTGCACAGCGCCGGCAGAGCGCGGTGCTCTCTGCAGCCTTCTTCTCGCTTCCGAGTACCACCGCGCACCTTCCAGCCTTGCAGAGAGCGAAGATGCGGACAGACGTCCCGCACAGAAGAACGTGCCAGGACGAAAAGATGTTCCCCCTTTCCTCCTCGTCGTCGCCCGGATTGTGGTGCTGTGTTGAAAGTCTTGGCCAGCGAAAGGCGAATCCAGCAAGGGCTTCTCTCTTGACGCATTTGGCCGAGCGAGAGCTCCACGGACGCTTTGGACACTGTAAACCAGCAAGAAAATGATTGCACCTCGAGCTGAGGAAAATCCGTGCACAGAGCACTGTGGATGCGTGCAGTTATACACGCGCTGAAGAGCGGGACAGCTCAAAGCCATCGCTGGGCTTCAGTTCGCCATCCAGAGCACAGAAGGCGAAGAACGCAGCAGCCGGGCAGCGGGCAGGCATTCTAAGGGGCTCAGCGTGCCGGCTTCCAAAGTCCAGCAGAGAGCTGCTTCACAAGCGCATTCAGCTGATGAGAATGCTCCGGCAGCTTCCGAGAGTAAGGCGCAGCCCTTGCACTCCATCATCACACAACCTGGCCAGAAACAGTTGCTTGCACCCTGCCGTGTTGCAGAGTCCACGCAGCTTGAGCGCACCCAGAAGGACGCGTCGAGAAAGAAGGCGTTCTTCAAGGTGCCCCTTCTCGAAGCAGCCTGGAAACTGAGCACAACACACTGCGGCTAGGCAGCTTCCTTCGCCGATAGACGTGCCGTCCCACCCATTAGGCACTCTCGCAGCTCCGTTGCCCGCTTGCAGCAGCTGCTCCCAAAGAAAAAGGCTCCAGGAGCAACAGCCACTGCTGGGCTGAACCTTCCCCTTGCCTCACGTAGAGCAACGAGAAACTGTCCTCTGCACGCTGGCTTTCCCTTCTCCACCGCACCTACCACCGTGATCGCTGCGTCTCGAAGCATAAACCGAGCATCGTTGTTTCCAGGGGCTACTGGAAGAGAACTAGGCAGCAGCACAAGTAGCCGCAAGTCGAGCTTTCTGTTTCCGACTGCTAAAGTGAATCCGCGAACGAGCGAGTGGCAGGCACGCTTCCTCTTGCAGCCTGTGCGAGTCGCACGGCAGCCCGGTGGTGCTCTGCGCCTTCGTTCTTCTGCCCCTTCGTACCACGTCGCGCTTTCGTTTCGCTGCAGACGAACGGTCGTCTGCTTCTCGCCCAGAGAGCACGGTGCCGGCAGCGAAAGCCTCCAGGCTGCTGCTTCTGCCGAAACACGCCTGGGCTATGCACTTTCCCTCGCAGCGCTAGGTAGCGGCACCTTCCGTCTGCGTGGTAGCCTGAACCTTAAGGGAGAGCTTCTCGGCTGCGTCTCGCCCACAGAACACTTTTAGGTCAGCGAGCTTACCCAGAGCTTGCCCCCGATGCGTGGAAGCTTGTATTTGCACCACATTCCAGGGCTAGGCTTCTTGCCTGTACAGCCTGCACAGCGCCGGCAGAGCGCGGTGCTCTCTGCAGCCTTCTTCTCGCTTCCGAGTACCACCGCGCACCTTCCAGCCTTGCAGAGAGCGAAGATGCGGACAGACGTCCCGCACAGAAGAACGTGCCAGGACGAAAAGATGTTCCCCCTTTCCTCCTCGTCGTCGCCCGGATTGTGGTGCTGTGTTGAAAGTCTTGGCCAGCGAAAGGCGAATCCAGCAAGGGCTTCTCTCTTGACGCATTTGGCCGAGCGAGAGCTCCACGGACGCTTTGGACACTGTAAACCAGCAAGAAAATGATTGCACCTCGAGCTGAGGAAAATCCGTGCACAGAGCACTGTGGATGCGTGCAGTTATACACGCGCTGAAGAGCGGGACAGCTCAAAGCCATCGCTGGGCTTCAGTTCGCCATCCAGAGCACAGAAGGCGAAGAACGCAGCAGCCGGGCAGCGGGCAGGCATTCTAAGGGGCTCAGCGTGCCGGCTTCCAAAGTCCAGCAGAGAGCTGCTTCACAAGCGCATTCAGCTGATGAGAATGCTCCGGCAGCTTCCGAGAGTAAGGCGCAGCCCTTGCACTCCATCATCACACAACCTGGCCAGAAACAGTTGCTTGCACCCTGCCGTGTTGCAGAGTCCACGCAGCTTGAGCGCACCCAGAAGGACGCGTCGAGAAAGAAGGCGTTCTTCAAGGTGCCCCTTCTCGAAGCAGCCTGGAAACTGAGCACAACACACTGCGGCTAGGCAGCTTCCTTCGCCGATAGACGTGCCGTCCCACCCATTAGGCACTCTCGCAGCTCCGTTGCCCGCTTGCAGCAGCTGCTCCCAAAGAAAAAGGCTCCAGGAGCAACAGCCACTGCTGGGCTGAACCTTCCCCTTGCCTCACGTAGAGCAACGAGAAACTGTCCTCTGCACGCTGGCTTTCCCTTCTCCACCGCACCTACCACCGTGATC
The DNA here is from genome assembly GCF_041296385.1 of Aphelocoma coerulescens. Taxonomy (NCBI): domain Eukaryota; kingdom Metazoa; phylum Chordata; class Aves; order Passeriformes; family Corvidae; genus Aphelocoma; species Aphelocoma coerulescens. The sequence continues at coordinate 87,716 of NW_027183662.1, read as the reverse complement.
GCTGCGTCTCGAAGCATAAACCGAGCATCGTTGTTTCCAGGGGCTACTGGAAGAGAACTAGGCAGCAGCACAAGTAGCCGCAAGTCGAGCTTTCTGTTTCCGACTGCTAAAGTGAATCCGCGAACGAGCGAGTGGCAGGCACGCTTCCTCTTGCAGCCTGTGCGAGTCGCACGGCAGCCCGGTGCTGCTCTGCGCCTTCGTTCTTCTGCCCCTTCGTACCACGTCGCGCTTTCGTTTCGCTGCAGACGAACGGTCGTCTGCTTCTCGCCCAGAGAGCACGGTGCCGGCAGCGAAAGCCTCCAGGCTGCTGCTTCTGCCGAAACACGCCTGGGCTATGCACTTTCCCTCGCAGCGCTAGGTAGCGGCACCTTCCGTCTGCGTGGTAGCCTGAACCTTAAGGGAGAGCTTCTCGGCTGCGTCTCGCCCACAGAACACTTTTAGGTCAGCGAGCTTACCCAGAGCTTGCCCCCGATGCGTGGAAGCTTGTATTTGCACCACATTCCAGGGCTAGGCTTCTTGCCTGTACAGCCTGCACAGCGCCGGCAGAGCGCGGTGCTCTCTGCAGCCTTCTTCTCGCTTCCGAGTACCACCGCGCACCTTCCAGCCTTGCAGAGAGCGAAGATGCGGACAGACGTCCCGCACAGAAGAACGTGCCAGGACGAAAAGATGTTCCCCCTTTCCTCCTCGTCGTCGCCCGGATTGTGGTGCTGTGTTGAAAGTCTTGGCCAGCGAAAGGCGAATCCAGCAAGGGCTTCTCTCTTGACGCATTTGGCCGAGCGAGAGCTCCACGGACGCTTTGGACACTGTAAACCAGCAAGAAAATGATTGCACCTCGAGCTGAGGAAAATCCGTGCACAGAGCACTGTGGATGCGTGCAGTTATACACGCGCTGAAGAGCGGGACAGCTCAAAGCCATCGCTGGGCTTCAGTTCGCCATCCAGAGCACAGAAGGCGAAGAACGCAGCAGCCGGGCAGCGGGCAGGCATTCTAAGGGGCTCAGCGTGCCGGCTTCCAAAGTCCAGCAGAGAGCTGCTTCACAAGCGCATTCAGCTGATGAGAATGCTCCGGCAGCTTCCGAGAGTAAGGCGCAGCCCTTGCACTCCATCATCACACAACCTGGCCAGAAACAGTTGCTTGCACCCTGCCGTGTTGCAGAGTCCACGCAGCTTGAGCGCACCCAGAAGGACGCGTCGAGAAAGAAGGCGTTCTTCAAGGTGCCCCTTCTCGAAGCAGCCTGGAAACTGAGCACAACACACTGCGGCTAGGCAGCTTCCTTCGCCGATAGACGTGCCGTCCCACCCATTAGGCACTCTCGCAGCTCCGTTGCCCGCTTGCAGCAGCTGCTCCCAAAGAAAAAGGCTCCAGGAGCAACAGCCACTGCTGGGCTGAACCTTCCCCTTGCCTCACGTAGAGCAACGAGAAACTGTCCTCTGCACGCTGGCTTTCCCTTCTCCACCGCACCTACCACCGTGATCGCTGCGTCTCGAAGCATAAACCGAGCATCGTTGTTTCCAGGGGCTACTGGAAGAGAACTAGGCAGCAGCACAAGTAGCCGCAAGTCGAGCTTTCTGTTTCCGACTGCTAAAGTGAATCCGCGAACGAGCGAGTGGCAGGCACGCTTCCTCTTGCAGCCTGTGCGAGTCGCACGGCAGCCCGGTGGTGCTCTGCGCCTTCGTTCTTCTGCCCCTTCGTACCACGTCGCGCTTTCGTTTCGCTGCAGACGAACGGTCGTCTGCTTCTCGCCCAGAGAGCACGGTGCCGGCAGCGAAAGCCTCCAGGCTGCTGCTTCTGCCGAAACACGCCTGGGCTATGCACTTTCCCTCGCAGCGCTAGGTAGCGGCACCTTCCGTCTGCGTGGTAGCCTGAACCTTAAGGGAGAGCTTCTCGGCTGCGTCTCGCCCACAGAACACTTTTAGGTCAGCGAGCTTACCCAGAGCTTGCCCCCGATGCGTGGAAGCTTGTATTTGCACCACATTCCAGGGCTAGGCTTCTTGCCTGTACAGCCTGCACAGCGCCGGCAGAGCGCGGTGCTCTCTGCAGCCTTCTTCTCGCTTCCGAGTACCACCGCGCACCTTCCAGCCTTGCAGAGAGCGAAGATGCGGACAGACGTCCCGCACAGAAGAACGTGCCAGGACGAAAAGATGTTCCCCCTTTCCTCCTCGTCGTCGCCCGGATTGTGGTGCTGTGTTGAAAGTCTTGGCCAGCGAAAGGCGAATCCAGCAAGGGCTTCTCTCTTGACGCATTTGGCCGAGCGAGAGCTCCACGGACGCTTTGGACACTGTAAACCAGCAAGAAAATGATTGCACCTCGAGCTGAGGAAAATCCGTGCACAGAGCACTGTGGATGCGTGCAGTTATACACGCGCTGAAGAGCGGGACAGCTCAAAGCCATTGCTGGGCTTCAGTTCGCCATCCAGAGCACAGAAGGCGAAGAACGCAGCAGCCGGGCAGCGGGCAGGCATTCTAAGGGGCTCAGCGTGCCGGCTTCCAAAGTCCAGCAGAGAGCTGCTTCACAAGCGCATTCAGCTGATGAGAATGCTCCGGCAGCTTCCGAGAGTAAGGCGCAGCCCTTGCACTCCATCATCACACAACCTGGCCAGAAACAGTTGCTTGCACCCTGCCGTGTTGCAGAGTCCACGCAGCTTGAGCGCACCCAGAAGGACGCGTCGAGAAAGAAGGCGTTCTTCAAGGTGCCCCTTCTCGAAGCAGCCTGGAAACTGAGCACAACACACTGCGGCTAGGCAGCTTCCTTCGCCGATAGACGTGCCGTCCCACCCATTAGGCACTCTCGCAGCTCCGTTGCCCGCTTGCAGCAGCTGCTCCCAAAGAAAAAGGCTCCAGGAGCAACAGCCACTGCTGGGCTGAACCTTCCCCTTGCCTCACGTAGAGCAACGAGAAACTGTCCTCTGCACGCTGGCTTTCCCTTCTCCACCGCACCTACCACCGTGATCGCTGCGTCTCGAAGCATAAACCGAGCATCGTTGTTTCCAGGGGCTACTGGAAGAGAACTAGGCAGCAGCACAAGTAGCCGCAAGTCGAGCTTTCTGTTTCCGACTGCTAAAGTGAATCCGCGAACGAGCGAGTGGCAGGCACGCTTCCTCTTGCAGCCTGTGCGAGTCGCACGGCAGCCCGGTGGTGCTCTGCGCCTTCGTTCTTCTGCCCCTTCGTACCACGTCGCGCTTTCGTTTCGCTGCAGACGAACGGTCGTCTGCTTCTCGCCCAGAGAGCACGGTGCCGGCAGCGAAAGCCTCCAGGCTGCTGCTTCTGCCGAAACACGCCTGGGCTATGCACTTTCCCTCGCAGCGCTAGGTAGCGGCACCTTCCGTCTGCGTGGTAGCCTGAACCTTAAGGGAGAGCTTCTCGGCTGCGTCTCGCCCACAGAACACTTTTAGGTCAGCGAGCTTACCCAGAGCTTGCCCCCGATGCGTGGAAGCTTGTATTTGCACCACATTCCAGGGCTAGGCTTCTTGCCTGTACAGCCTGCACAGCGCCGGCAGAGCGCGGTGCTCTCTGCAGCCTTCTTCTCGCTTCCGAGTACCACCGCGCACCTTCCAGCCTTGCAGAGAGCGAAGATGCGGACAGACGTCCCGCACAGAAGAACGTGCCAGGACGAAAAGATGTTCCCCCTTTCCTCCTCGTCGTCGCCCGGATTGTGGTGCTGTGTTGAAAGTCTTGGCCAGCGAAAGGCGAATCCAGCAAGGGCTTCTCTCTTGACGCATTTGGCCGAGCGAGAGCTCCACGGACGCTTTGGACACTGTAAACCAGCAAGAAAATGATTGCACCTCGAGCTGAGGAAAATCCGTGCACAGAGCACTGTGGATGCGTGCAGTTATACACGCGCTGAAGAGCGGGACAGCTCAAAGCCATCGCTGGGCTTCAGTTCGCCATCCAGAGCACAGAAGGCGAAGAACGCAGCAGCCGGGCAGCGGGCAGGCATTCTAAGGGGCTCAGCGTGCCGGCTTCCAAAGTCCAGCAGAGAGCTGCTTCACAAGCGCATTCAGCTGATGAGAATGCTCCGGCAGCTTCCGAGAGTAAGGCGCAGCCCTTGCACTCCATCATCACACAACCTGGCCAGAAACAGTTGCTTGCACCCTGCCGTGTTGCAGAGTCCACGCAGCTTGAGCGCACCCAGAAGGACGCGTCGAGAAAGAAGGCGTTCTTCAAGGTGCCCCTTCTCGAAGCAGCCTGGAAACTGAGCACAACACACTGCGGCTAGGCAGCTTCCTTCGCCGATAGACGTGCCGTCCCACCCATTAGGCACTCTCGCAGCTCCGTTGCCCGCTTGCAGCAGCTGCTCCCAAAGAAAAAGGCTCCAGGAGCAACAGCCACTGCTGGGCTGAACCTTCCCCTTGCCTCACGTAGAGCAACGAGAAACTGTCCTCTGCACGCTGGCTTTCCCTTCTCCACCGCACCTACCACCGTGATCGCTGCGTCTCGAAGCATAAACCGAGCATCGTTGTTTCCAGGGGCTACTGGAAGAGAACTAGGCAGCAGCACAAGTAGCCGCAAGTCGAGCTTTCTGTTTCCGACTGCTAAAGTGAATCCGCGAACGAGCGAGTGGCAGGCACGCTTCCTCTTGCAGCCTGTGCGAGTCGCACGGCAGCCCGGTGGTGCTCTGCGCCTTCGTTCTTCTGCCCCTTCGTACCACGTCGCGCTTTCGTTTCGCTGCAGACGAACGGTCGTCTGCTTCTCGCCCAGAGAGCACGGTGCCGGCAGCGAAAGCCTCCAGGCTGCTGCTTCTGCCGAAACACGCCTGGGCTATGCACTTTCCCTCGCAGCGCTAGGTAGCGGCACCTTCCGTCTGCGTGGTAGCCTGAACCTTAAGGGAGAGCTTCTCGGCTGCGTCTCGCCCACAGAACACTTTTAGGTCAGCGAGCTTACCCAGAGCTTGCCCCCGATGCGTGGAAGCTTGTATTTGCACCACATTCCAGGGCTAGGCTTCTTGCCTGTACAGCCTGCACAGCGCCGGCAGAGCGCGGTGCTCTCTGCAGCCTTCTTCTCGCTTCCGAGTACCACCGCGCACCTTCCAGCCTTGCAGAGAGCGAAGATGCGGACAGACGTCCCGCACAGAAGAACGTGCCAGGACGAAAAGATGTTCCCCCTTTCCTCCTCGTCGTCGCCCGGATTGTGGTGCTGTGTTGAAAGTCTTGGCCAGCGAAAGGCGAATCCAGCAAGGGCTTCTCTCTTGACGCATTTGGCCGAGCGAGAGCTCCACGGACGCTTTGGACACTGTAAACCAGCAAGAAAATGATTGCACCTCGAGCTGAGGAAAATCCGTGCACAGAGCACTGTGGATGCGTGCAGTTATACACGCGCTGAAGAGCGGGACAGCTCAAAGCCATCGCTGGGCTTCAGTTCGCCATCCAGAGCACAGAAGGCGAAGAACGCAGCAGCCGGGCAGCGGGCAGGCATTCTAAGGGGCTCAGCGTGCCGGCTTCCAAAGTCCAGCAGAGAGCTGCTTCACAAGCGCATTCAGCTGATGAGAATGCTCCGGCAGCTTCCGCGAGTAAGGCGCAGCCCTTGCACTCCATCATCACACAACCTGGCCAGAAACAGTTGCTTGCACCCTGCCGTGTTGCAGAGTCCACGCAGCTTGAGCGCACCCAGAAGGACGCGTCGAGAAAGAAGGCGTTCTTCAAGGTGCCCCTTCTCGAAGCAGCCTGGAAACTGAGCACAACACACTGCGGCTAGGCAGCTTCCTTCGCCGATAGACGTGCCGTCCCACCCATTAGGCACTCTCGCAGCTCCGTTGCCCGCTTGCAGCAGCTGCTCCCAAAGAAAAAGGCTCCAGGAGCAACAGCCACTGCTGGGCTGAACCTTCCCCTTGCCTCACGTAGAGCAACGAGAAACTGTCCTCTGCACGCTGGCTTTCCCTTCTCCACCGCACCTACCACCGTGATCGCTGCGTCTCGAAGCATAAACCGAGCATCGTTGTTTCCAGGGGCTACTGGAAGAGAACTAGGCAGCAGCACAAGTAGCCGCAAGTCGAGCTTTCTGTTTCCGACTGCTAAAGTGAATCCGCGAACGAGCGAGTGGCAGGCACGCTTCCTCTTGCAGCCTGTGCGAGTCGCACGGCAGCCCGGTGGTGCTCTGCGCCTTCGTTCTTCTGCCCCTTCGTACCACGTCGCGCTTTCGTTTCGCTGCAGACGAACGGTCGTCTGCTTCTCGCCCAGAGAGCACGGTGCCGGCAGCGAAAGCCTCCAGGCTGCTGCTTCTGCCGAAACACGCCTGGGCTATGCACTTTCCCTCGCAGCGCTAGGTAGCGGCACCTTCCGTCTGCGTGGTAGCCTGAACCTTAAGGGAGAGCTTCTCGGCTGCGTCTCGCCCACAGAACACTTTTAGGTCAGCGAGCTTACCCAGAGCTTGCCCCCGATGCGTGGAAGCTTGTATTTGCACCACATTCCAGGGCTAGGCTTCTTGCCTGTACAGCCTGCACAGCGCCGGCAGAGCGCGGTGCTCTCTGCAGCCTTCTTCTCGCTTCCGAGTACCACCGCGCACCTTCCAGCCTTGCAGAGAGCGAAGATGCGGACAGACGTCCCGCACAGAAGAACGTGCCAGGACGAAAAGATGTTCCCCCTTTCCTCCTCGTCGTCGCCCGGATTGTGGTGCTGTGTTGAAAGTCTTGGCCAGCGAAAGGCGAATCCAGCAAGGGCTTCTCTCTTGACGCATTTGGCCGAGCGAGAGCTCCACGGACGCTTTGGACACTGTAAACCAGCAAGAAAATGATTGCACCTCGAGCTGAGGAAAATCCGTGCACAGAGCACTGTGGATGCGTGCAGTTATACACGCGCTGAAGAGCGGGACAGCTCAAAGCCATTGCTGGGCTTCAGTTCGCCATCCAGAGCACAGAAGGCGAAGAACGCAGCAGCCGGGCAGCGGGCAGGCATTCTAAGGGGCTCAGCGTGCCGGCTTCCAAAGTCCAGCAGAGAGCTGCTTCACAAGCGCATTCAGCTGATGAGAATGCTCCGGCAGCTTCCGAGAGTAAGGCGCAGCCCTTGCACTCCATCATCACACAACCTGGCCAGAAACAGTTGCTTGCACCCTGCCGTGTTGCAGAGTCCACGCAGCTTGAGCGCACCCAGAAGGACGCGTCGAGAAAGAAGGCGTTCTTCAAGGTGCCCCTTCTCGAAGCAGCCTGGAAACTGAGCACAACACACTGCGGCTAGGCAGCTTCCTTCGCCGATAGACGTGCCGTCCCACCCATTAGGCACTCTCGCAGCTCCGTTGCCCGCTTGCAGCAGCTGCTCCCAAAGAAAAAGGCTCCAGGAGCAACAGCCACTGCTGGGCTGAACCTTCCCCTTGCCTCACGTAGAGCAACGAGAAACTGTCCTCTGCACGCTGGCTTTCCCTTCTCCACCGCACCTACCACCGTGATCGCTGCGTCTCGAAGCATAAACCGAGCATCGTTGTTTCCAGGGGCTACTGGAAGAGAACTAGGCAGCAGCACAAGTAGCCGCAAGTCGAGCTTTCTGTTTCCGACTGCTAAAGTGAATCCGCGAACGAGCGAGTGGCAGGCACGCTTCCTCTTGCAGCCTGTGCGAGTCGCACGGCAGCCCGGTGGTGCTCTGCGCCTTCGTTCTTCTGCCCCTTCGTACCACGTCGCGCTTTCGTTTCGCTGCAGACGAACGGTCGTCTGCTTCTCGCCCAGAGAGCACGGTGCCGGCAGCGAAAGCCTCCAGGCTGCTGCTTCTGCCGAAACACGCCTGGGCTATGCACTTTCCCTCGCAGCGCTAGGTAGCGGCACCTTCCGTCTGCGTGGTAGCCTGAACCTTAAGGGAGAGCTTCTCGGCTGCGTCTCGCCCACAGAACACTTTTAGGTCAGCGAGCTTACCCAGAGCTTGCCCCCGATGCGTGGAAGCTTGTATTTGCACCACATTCCAGGGCTAGGCTTCTTGCCTGTACAGCCTGCACAGCGCCGGCAGAGCGCGGTGCTCTCTGCAGCCTTCTTCTCGCTTCCGAGTACCACCGCGCACCTTCCAGCCTTGCAGAGAGCGAAGATGCGGACAGACGTCCCGCACAGAAGAACGTGCCAGGACGAAAAGATGTTCCCCCTTTCCTCCTCGTCGTCGCCCGGATTGTGGTGCTGTGTTGAAAGTCTTGGCCAGCGAAAGGCGAATCCAGCAAGGGCTTCTCTCTTGACGCATTTGGCCGAGCGAGAGCTCCACGGACGCTTTGGACACTGTAAACCAGCAAGAAAATGATTGCACCTCGAGCTGAGGAAAATCCGTGCACAGAGCACTGTGGATGCGTGCAGTTATACACGCGCTGAAGAGCGGGACAGCTCAAAGCCATCGCTGGGCTTCAGTTCGCCATCCAGAGCACAGAAGGCGAAGAACGCAGCAGCCGGGCAGCGGGCAGGCATTCTAAGGGGCTCAGCGTGCCGGCTTCCAAAGTCCAGCAGAGAGCTGCTTCACAAGCGCATTCAGCTGATGAGAATGCTCCGGCAGCTTCCGAGAGTAAGGCGCAGCCCTTGCACTCCATCATCACACAACCTGGCCAGAAACAGTTGCTTGCACCCTGCCGTGTTGCAGAGTCCACGCAGCTTGAGCGCACCCAGAAGGACGCGTCGAGAAAGAAGGCGTTCTTCAAGGTGCCCCTTCTCGAAGCAGCCTGGAAACTGAGCACAACACACTGCGGCTAGGCAGCTTCCTTCGCCGATAGACGTGCCGTCCCACCCATTAGGCACTCTCGCAGCTCCGTTGCCCGCTTGCAGCAGCTGCTCCCAAAGAAAAAGGCTCCAGGAGCAACAGCCACTGCTGGGCTGAACCTTCCCCTTGCCTCACGTAGAGCAACGAGAAACTGTCCTCTGCACGCTGGCTTTCCCTTCTCCACCGCACCTACCACCGTGATCGCTGCGTCTCGAAGCATAAACCGAGCATCGTTGTTTCCAGGGGCTACTGGAAGAGAACTAGGCAGCAGCACAAGTAGCCGCAAGTCGAGCTTTCTGTTTCCGACTGCTAAAGTGAATCCGCGAACGAGCGAGTGGCAGGCACGCTTCCTCTTGCAGCCTGTGCGAGTCGCACGGCAGCCCGGTGCTGCTCTGCGCCTTCGTTCTTCTGCCCCTTCGTACCACGTCGCGCTTTCGTTTCGCTGCAGACGAACGGTCGTCTGCTTCTCGCCCAGAGAGCACGGTGCCGGCAGCGAAAGCCTCCAGGCTGCTGCTTCTGCCGAAACACGCCTGGGCTATGCACTTTCCCTCGCAGCGCTAGGTAGCGGCACCTTCCGTCTGCGTGGTAGCCTGAACCTTAAGGGAGAGCTTCTCGGCTGCGTCTCGCCCACAGAACACTTTTAGGTCAGCGAGCTTACCCAGAGCTTGCCCCCGATGCGTGGAAGCTTGTATTTGCACCACATTCCAGGGCTAGGCTTCTTGCCTGTACAGCCTGCACAGCGCCGGCAGAGCGCGGTGCTCTCTGCAGCCTTCTTCTCGCTTCCGAGTACCACCGCGCACCTTCCAGCCTTGCAGAGAGCGAAGATGCGGACAGACGTCCCGCACAGAAGAACGTGCCAGGACGAAAAGATGTTCCCCCTTTCCTCCTCGTCGTCGCCCGGATTGTGGTGCTGTGTTGAAAGTCTTGGCCAGCGAAAGGCGAATCCAGCAAGGGCTTCTCTCTTGACGCATTTGGCCGAGCGAGAGCTCCACGGACGCTTTGGACACTGTAAACCAGCAAGAAAATGATTGCACCTCGAGCTGAGGAAAATCCGTGCACAGAGCACTGTGGATGCGTGCAGTTATACACGCGCTGAAGAGCGGGACAGCTCAAAGCCATCGCTGGGCTTCAGTTCGCCATCCAGAGCACAGAAGGCGAAGAACGCAGCAGCCGGGCAGCGGGCAGGCATTCTAAGGGGCTCAGCGTGCCGGCTTCCAAAGTCCAGCAGAGAGCTGCTTCACAAGCGCATTCAGCTGATGAGAATGCTCCGGCAGCTTCCGAGAGTAAGGCGCAGCCCTTGCACTCCATCATCACACAACCTGGCCAGAAACAGTTGCTTGCACCCTGCCGTGTTGCAGAGTCCACGCAGCTTGAGCGCACCCAGAAGGACGCATCGAGAAAGAAGGCGTTCTTCAAGGTGCCCCTTCTCGAAGCAGCCTGGAAACTGAGCACAACACACTGCGGCTAGGCAGCTTCCTTCGCCGATAGACGTGCCGTCCCACCCATTAGGCACTCTCGCAGCTCCGTTGCCCGCTTGCAGCAGCTGCTCCCAAAGAAAAAGACTCCAGGAGCAACAGCCACTGCTGGGCTGAACCTTCCCCTTGCCTCACGTAGAGCAACGAGAAACTGTCCTCTGCACGCTGGCTTTCCCTTCTCCACCGCACCTACCACCGTGATCGCTGCGTCTCGAAGCATAAACCGAGCATCGTTGTTTCCAGGGGCTACTGGAAGAGAACTAGGCAGCAGCACAAGTAGCCGCAAGTCGAGCTTTCTGTTTCCGACTGCTAAAGTGAATCCGCGAACGAGCGAGTGGCAGGCACGCTTCCTCTTGCAGCCTGTGCGAGTCGCACGGCAGCCCGGTGGTGCTCTGCGCCTTCGTTCTTCTGCCCCTTCGTACCACGTCGCGCTTTCGTTTCGCTGCAGACGAACGGTCGTCTGCTTCTCGCCCAGAGAGCACGGTGCCGGCAGCGAAAGCCTCCAGGCTGCTGCTTCTGCCGAAACACGCCTGGGCTATGCACTTTCCCTCGCAGCGCTAGGTAGCGGCACCTTCCGTCTGCGTGGTAGCCTGAACCTTAAGGGAGAGCTTCTCGGCTGCGTCTCGCCCACAGAACACTTTTAGGTCAGCGAGCTTACCCAGAGCTTGCCCCCGATGCGTGGAAGCTTGTATTTGCACCACATTCCAGGGCTAGGCTTCTTGCCTGTACAGCCTGCACAGCGCCGGCAGAGCGCGGTGCTCTCTGCAGCCTTCTTCTCGCTTCCGAGTACCACCGCGCACCTTCCAGCCTTGCAGAGAGCGAAGATGCGGACAGACGTCCCGCACAGAAGAACGTGCCAGGACGAAAAGATGTTCCCCCTTTCCTCCTCGTCGTCGCCCGGATTGTGGTGCTGTGTTGAAAGTCTTGGCCAGCGAAAGGCGAATCCAGCAAGGGCTTCTCTCTTGACGCATTTGGCCGAGCGAGAGCTCCACGGACGCTTTGGACACTGTAAACCAGCAAGAAAATGATTGCACCTCGAGCTGAGGAAAATCCGTGCACAGAGCACTGTGGATGCGTGCAGTTATACACGCGCTGAAGAGCGGGACAGCTCAAAGCCATCGCTGGGCTTCAGTTCGCCATCCAGAGCACAGAAGGCGAAGAACGCAGCAGCCGGGCAGCGGGCAGGCATTCTAAGGGGCTCAGCGTGCCGGCTTCCAAAGTCCAGCAGAGAGCTGCTTCACAAGCGCATTCAGCTGATGAGAATGCTCCGGCAGCTTCCGAGAGTAAGGCGCAGCCCTTGCACTCCATCATCACACAACCTGGCCAGAAACAGTTGCTTGCACCCTGCCGTGTTGCAGAGTCCACGCAGCTTGAGCGCACCCAGAAGGACGCGTCGAGAAAGAAGGCGTTCTTCAAGGTGCCCCTTCTCGAAGCAGCCTGGAAACTGAGCACAACACACTGCGGCTAGGCAGCTTCCTTCGCCGATAGACGTGCCGTCCCACCCATTAGGCACTCTCGCAGCTCCGTTGCCCGCTTGCAGCAGCTGCTCCCAAAGAAAAAGGCTCCAGGAGCAACAGCCACTGCTGGGCTGAACCTTCCCCTTGCCTCACGTAGAGCAACGAGAAACTGTCCTCTGCACGCTGGCTTTCCCTTCTCCACCGCACCTACCACCGTGATCGCTGCGTCTCGAAGCATAAACCGAGCATCGTTGTTTCCAGGGGCTACTGGAAGAGAACTAGGCAGCAGCACAAGTAGCCGCAAGTCGAGCTTTCTGTTTCCGACTGCTAAAGTGAATCCGCGAACGAGCGAGTGGCAGGCACGCTTCCTCTTGCAGCCTGTGCGAGTCGCACGGCAGCCCGGTGCTGCTCTGCGCCTTCGTTCTTCTGCCCCTTCGTACCACGTCGCGCTTTCGTTTCGCTGCAGACGAACGGTCGTCTGCTTCTCGCCCAGAGAGCACGGTGCCGGCAGCGAAAGCCTCCAGGCTGCTGCTTCTGCCGAAACACGCCTGGGCTATGCACTTTCCCTCGCAGCGCTAGGTAGCGGCACCTTCCGTCTGCGTGGTAGCCTGAACCTTAAGGGAGAGCTTCTCGGCTGCGTCTCGCCCACAGAACACTTTTAGGTCAGCGAGCTTACCCAGAGCTTGCCCCCGATGCGTGGAAGCTTGTATTTGCACCACATTCCAGGGCTAGGCTTCTTGCCTGTACAGCCTGCACAGCGCCGGCAGAGCGCGGTGCTCTCTGCAGCCTTCTTCTCGCTTCCGAGTACCACCGCGCACCTTCCAGCCTTGCAGAGAGCGAAGATGCGGACAGACGTCCCGCACAGAAGAACGTGCCAGGACGAAAAGATGTTCCCCCTTTCCTCCTCGTCGTCGCCCGGATTGTGGTGCTGTGTTGAAAGTCTTGGCCAGCGAAAGGCGAATCCAGCAAGGGCTTCTCTCTTGACGCATTTGGCCGAGCGAGAGCTCCACGGACGCTTTGGACACTGTAAACCAGCAAGAAAATGATTGCACCTCGAGCTGAGGAAAATCCGTGCACAGAGCACTGTGGATGCGTGCAGTTATACACGCGCTGAAGAGCGGGACAGCTCAAAGCCATCGCTGGGCTTCAGTTCGCCATCCAGAGCACAGAAGGCGAAGAACGCAGCAGCCGGGCAGCGGGCAGGCATTCTAAGGGGCTCAGCGTGCCGGCTTCCAAAGTCCAGCAGAGAGCTGCTTCACAAGCGCATTCAGCTGATGAGAATGCTCCGGCAGCTTCCGAGAGTAAGGCGCAGCCCTTGCACTCCATCATCACACAACCTGGCCAGAAACAGTTGCTTGCACCCTGCCGTGTTGCAGAGTCCACGCAGCTTGAGCGCACCCAGAAGGACGCGTCGAGAAAGAAGGCGTTCTTCAAGGTGCCCCTTCTCGAAGCAGCCTGGAAACTGAGCACAACACACTGCGGCTAGGCAGCTTCCTTCGCCGATAGACGTGCCGTCCCACCCATTAGGCACTCTCGCAGCTCCGTTGCCCGCTTGCAGCAGCTGCTCCCAAAGAAAAAGGCTCCAGGAGCAACAGCCACTGCTGGGCTGAACCTTCCCCTTGCCTCACGTAGAGCAACGAGAAACTGTCCTCTGCACGCTGGCTTTCCCTTCTCCACCGCACCTACCACCGTGATCGCTGCGTCTCGAAGCATAAACCGAGCATCGTTGTTTCCAGGGGCTACTGGAAGAGAACTAGGCAGCAGCACAAGTAGCCGCAAGTCGAGCTTTCTGTTTCCGACTGCTAAAGTGAATCCGCGAACGAGCGAGTGGCAGGCACGCTTCCTCTTGCAGCCTGTGCGAGTCGCACGGCAGCCCGGTGGTGCTCTGCGCCTTCGTTCTTCTGCCCCTTCGTACCACGTCGCGCTTTCGTTTCGCTGCAGACGAACGGTCGTCTGCTTCTCGCCCAGAGAGCACGGTGCCGGCAGCGAAAGCCTCCAGGCTGCTGCTTCTGCCGAAACACGCCTGGGCTATGCACTTTCCCTCGCAGCGCTAGGTAGCGGCACCTTCCGTCTGCGTGGTAGCCTGAACCTTAAGGGAGAGCTTCTCGGCTGCGTCTCGCCCACAGAACACTTTTAGGTCAGCGAGCTTACCCAGAGCTTGCCCCCGATGCGTGGAAGCTTGTATTTGCACCACATTCCAGGGCTAGGCTTCTTGCCTGTACAGCCTGCACAGCGCCGGCAGAGCGCGGTGCTCTCTGCAGCCTTCTTCTCGCTTCCGAGTACCACCGCGCACCTTCCAGCCTTGCAGAGAGCGAAGATGCGGACAGACGTCCCGCACAGAAGAACGTGCCAGGACGAAAAGATGTTCCCCCTTTCCTCCTCGTCGTCGCCCGGATTGTGGTGCTGTGTTGAAAGTCTTGGCCAGCGAAAGGCGAATCCAGCAAGGGCTTCTCTCTTGACGCATTTGGCCGAGCGAGAGCTCCACGGACGCTTTGGACACTGTAAACCAGCAAGAAAATGATTGCACCTCGAGCTGAGGAAAATCCGTGCACAGAGCACTGTGGATGCGTGCAGTTATACACGCGCTGAAGAGCGGGACAGCTCAAAGCCATCGCTGGGCTTCAGTTCGCCATCCAGAGCACAGAAGGCGAAGAACGCAGCAGCCGGGCAGCGGGCAGGCATTCTAAGGGGCTCAGCGTGCCGGCTTCCAAAGTCCAGCAGAGAGCTGCTTCACAAGCGCATTCAGCTGATGAGAATGCTCCGGCAGCTTCCGAGAGTAAGGCGCAGCCCTTGCACTCCATCATCACACAACCTGGCCAGAAACAGTTGCTTGCACCCTGCCGTGTTGCAGAGTCCACGCAGCTTGAGCGCACCCAGAAGGACGCGTCGAGAAAGAAGGCGTTCTTCAAGGTGCCCCTTCTCGAAGCAGCCTGGAAACTGAGCACAACACACTGCGGCTAGGCAGCTTCCTTCGCCGATAGACGTGCCGTCCCACCCATTAGGCACTCTCGCAGCTCCGTTGCCCGCTTGCAGCAGCTGCTCCCAAAGAAAAAAGCTCCAGGAGCAACAGCCACTGCTGGGCTGAACCTTCCCCTTGCCTCACGTAGAGCAACGAGAAACTGTCCTCTGCACGCTGGCTTTCCCTTCTCCACCGCACCTACCACCGTGATCGCTGCGTCTCGAAGCATAAACCGAGCATCGTTGTTTCCAGGGGCTACTGGAAGAGAACTAGGCAGCAGCACAAGTAGCCGCAAGTCGAGCTTTCTGTTTCCGACTGCTAAAGTGAATCCGCGAACGAGCGAGTGGCAGGCACGCTTCCTCTTGCAGCCTGTGCGAGTCGCACGGCAGCCCGGTGGTGCTCTGCGCCTTCGTTCTTCTGCCCCTTCGTACCACGTCGCGCTTTCATTTCGCTGCAGACGAACGGTCGTCTGCTTCTCGCCCAGAGAGCACGGTGCCGGCAGCGAAAGCCTCCAGGCTGCTGCTTCTGCCGAAACACGCCTGGGCTATGCACTTTCCCTCGCAGCGCTAGGTAGCGGCACCTTCCGTCTGCGTGGTAGCCTGAACCTTAAGGGAGAGCTTCTCGGCTGCGTCTCGCCCACAGAACACTTTTAGGTCAGCGAGCTTACCCAGAGCTTGCCCCCGATGCGTGGAAGCTTGTATTTGCACCACATTCCAGGGCTAGGCTTCTTGCCTGTACAGCCTGCACAGCGCCGGCAGAGCGCGGTGCTCTCTGCAGCCTTCTTCTCGCTTCCGAGTACCACCGCGCACCTTCCAGCCTTGCAGAGAGCGAAGATGCGGACAGACGTCCCGCACAGAAGAACGTGCCAGGACGAAAAGATGTTCCCCCTTTCCTCCTCGTCGTCGCCCGGATTGTGGTGCTGTGTTGAAAGTCTTGGCCAGCGAAAGGCGAATCCAGCAAGGGCTTCTCTCTTGACGCATTTGGCCGAGCGAGAGCTCCACGGACGCTTTGGACACTGTAAACCAGCAAGAAAATGATTGCACCTCGAGCTGAGGAAAATCCGTGCACAGAGCACTGTGGATGCGTGCAGTTATACACGCGCTGAAGAGCGGGACAGCTCAAAGCCATCGCTGGGCTTCAGTTCGCCATCCAGAGCACAGAAGGCGAAGAACGCAGCAGCCGGGCAGCGGGCAGGCATTCTAAGGGGCTCAGCGTGCCGGCTTCCAAAGTCCAGCAGAGAGCTGCTTCACAAGCGCATTCAGCTGATGAGAATGCTCCGGCAGCTTCCGAGAGTAAGGCGCAGCCCTTGCACTCCATCATCACACAACCTGGCCAGAAACAGTTGCTTGCACCCTGCCGTGTTGCAGAGTCCACGCAGCTTGAGCGCACCCAGAAGGACGCGTCGAGAAAGAAGGCGTTCTTCAAGGTGCCCCTTCTCGAAGCAGCCTGGAAACTGAGCACAACACACTGCGGCTAGGCAGCTTCCTTCGCCGATAGACGTGCCGTCCCACCCATTAGGCACTCTCGCAGCTCCGTTGCCCGCTTGCAGCAGCTGCTCCCAAAGAAAAAGGCTCCAGGAGCAACAGCCACTGCTGGGCTGAACCTTCCCCTTGCCTCACGTAGAGCAACGAGAAACTGTCCTCTGCACGCTGGCTTTCCCTTCTCCACCGCACCTACCACCGTGATCGCTGCGTCTCGAAGCATAAACCGAGCATCGTTGTTTCCAGGGGCTACTGGAAGAGAACTAGGCAGCAGCACAAGTAGCCGCAAGTCGAGCTTTCTGTTTCCGACTGCTAAAGTGAATCCGCGAACGAGCGAGTGGCAGGCACGCTTCCTCTTGCAGCCTGTGCGAGTCGCACGGCAGCCCGGTGGTGCTCTGCGCCTTCGTTCTTCTGCCCCTTCGTACCACGTCGCGCTTTCGTTTCGCTGCAGACGAACGGTCGTCTGCTTCTCGCCCAGAGAGCACGGTGCCGGCAGCGAAAGCCTCCAGGCTGCTGCTTCTGCCGAAACACGCCTGGGCTATGCACTTTCCCTCGCAGCGCTAGGTAGCGGCACCTTCCGTCTGCGTGGTAGCCTGAACCTTAAGGGAGAGCTTCTCGGCTGCGTCTCGCCCACAGAACACTTTTAGGTCAGCGAGCTTACCCAGAGCTTGCCCCCGATGCGTGGAAGCTTGTATTTGCACCACATTCCAGGGCTAGGCTTCTTGCCTGTACAGCCTGCACAGCGCCGGCAGAGCGCGGTGCTCTCTGCAGCCTTCTTCTCGCTTCCGAGTACCACCGCGCACCTTCCAGCCTTGCAGAGAGCGAAGATGCGGACAGACGTCCCGCACAGAAGAACGTGCCAGGACGAAAAGATGTTCCCCCTTTCCTCCTCGTCGTCGCCCGGATTGTGGTGCTGTGTTGAAAGTCTTGGCCAGCGAAAGGCGAATCCAGCAAGGGCTTCTCTCTTGACGCATTTGGCCGAGCGAGAGCTCCACGGACGCTTTGGACACTGTAAACCAGCAAGAAAATGATTGCACCTCGAGCTGAGGAAAATCCGTGCACAGAGCACTGTGGATGCGTGCAGTTATACACGCGCTGAAGAGCGGGACAGCTCAAAGCCATCGCTGGGCTTCAGTTCGCCATCCAGAGCACAGAAGGCGAAGAACGCAGCAGCCGGGCAGCGGGCAGGCATTCTAAGGGGCTCAGCGTGCCGGCTTCCAAAGTCCAGCAGAGAGCTGCTTCACAAGCGCATTCAGCTGATGAGAATGCTCCGGCAGCTTCCGAGAGTAAGGCGCAGCCCTTGCACTCCATCATCACACAACCTGGCCAGAAACAGTTGCTTGCACCCTGCCGTGTTGCAGAGTCCACGCAGCTTGAGCGCACCCAGAAGGACGCGTCGAGAAAGAAGGCGTTCTTCAAGGTGCCCCTTCTCGAAGCAGCCTGGAAACTGAGCACAACACACTGCGGCTAGGCAGCTTCCTTCGCCGATAGACGTGCCGTCCCACCCATTAGGCACTCTCGCAGCTCCGTTGCCCGCTTGCAGCAGCTGCTCCCAAAGAAAAAGGCTCCAGGAGCAACAGCCACTGCTGGGCTGAACCTTCCCCTTGCCTCACGTAGAGCAACGAGAAACTGTCCTCTGCACGCTGGCTTTCCCTTCTCCACCGCACCTACCACCGTGATCGCTGCGTCTCGAAGCATAAACCGAGCATCGTTGTTTCCAGGGGCTACTGGAAGAGAACTAGGCAGCAGCACAAGTAGCCGCAAGTCGAGCTTTCTGTTTCCGACTGCTAAAGTGAATCCGCGAACGAGCGAGTGGCAGGCACGCTTCCTCTTGCAGCCTGTGCGAGTCGCACGGCAGCCCGGTGGTGCTCTGCGCCTTCGTTCTTCTGCCCCTTCGTACCACGTCGCGCTTTCGTTTCGCTGCAGACGAACGGTCGTCTGCTTCTCGCCCAGAGAGCACGGTGCCGGCAGCGAAAGCCTCCAGGCTGCTGCTTCTGCCGAAACACGCCTGGGCTATGCACTTTCCCTCGCAGCGCTAGGTAGCGGCACCTTCCGTCTGCGTGGTAGCCTGAACCTTAAGGGAGAGCTTCTCGGCTGCGTCTCGCCCACAGAACACTTTTAGGTCAGCGAGCTTACCCAGAGCTTGCCCCCGATGCGTGGAAGCTTGTATTTGCACCACATTCCAGGGCTAGGCTTCTTGCCTGTACAGCCTGCACAGCGCCGGCAGAGCGCGGTGCTCTCTGCAGCCTTCTTCTCGCTTCCGAGTACCACCGCGCACCTTCCAGCCTTGCAGAGAGCGAAGATGCGGACAGACGTCCCGCACAGAAGAACGTGCCAGGACGAAAAGATGTTCCCCCTTTCCTCCTCGTCGTCGCCCGGATTGTGGTGCTGTGTTGAAAGTCTTGGCCAGCGAAAGGCGAATCCAGCAAGGGCTTCTCTCTTGGCGCATTTGGCCGAGCGAGAGCTCCACGGACGCTTTGGACACTGTAAACCAGCAAGAAAATGATTGCACCTCGAGCTGAGGAAAATCCGTGCACAGAGCACTGTGGATGCGTGCAGTTATACACGCGCTGAAGAGCGGGACAGCTCAAAGCCATCGCTGGGCTTCAGTTCGCCATCCAGAGCACAGAAGGCGAAGAACGCAGCAGCCGGGCAGCGGGCAGGCATTCTAAGGGGCTCAGCGTGCCGGCTTCCAAAGTCCAGCAGAGAGCTGCTTCACAAGCGCATTCAGCTGATGAGAATGCTCCGGCAGCTTCCGAGAGTAAGGCGCAGCCCTTGCACTCCATCATCACACAACCTGGCCAGAAACAGTTGCTTGCACCCTGCCGTGTTGCAGAGTCCACGCAGCTTGAGCGCACCCAGAAGGACGCGTCGAGAAAGAAGGCGTTCTTCAAGGTGCCCCTTCTCGAAGCAGCCTGGAAACTGAGCACAACACACTGCGGCTAGGCAGCTTCCTTCGCCGATAGACGTGCCGTCCCACCCATTAGGCACTCTCGCAGCTCCGTTGCCCGCTTGCAGCAGCTGCTCCCAAAGAAAAAGGCTCCAGGAGCAACAGCCACTGCTGGGCTGAACCTTCCCCTTGCCTCACGTAGAGCAACGAGAAACTGTCCTCTGCACGCTGGCTTTCCCTTCTCCACCGCACCTACCACCGTGATCGCTGCGTCTCGAAGCATAAACCGAGCATCGTTGTTTCCAGGGGCTACTGGAAGAGAACTAGGCAGCAGCACAAGTAGCCGCAAGTCGAGCTTTCTGTTTCCGACTGCTAAAGTGAATCCGCGAACGAGCGAGTGGCAGGCACGCTTCCTCTTGCAGCCTGTGCGAGTCGCACGGCAGCCCGGTGGTGCTCTGCGCCTTCGTTCTTCTGCCCCTTCGTACCACGTCGCGCTTTCATTTCGCTGCAGACGAACGGTCGTCTGCTTCTCGCCCAGAGAGCACGGTGCCGGCAGCGAAAGCCTCCAGGCTGCTGCTTCTGCCGAAACACGCCTGGGCTATGCACTTTCCCTCGCAGCGCTAGGTAGCGGCACCTTCCGTCTGCGTGGTAGCCTGAACCTTAAGGGAGAGCTTCTCGGCTGCGTCTCGCCCACAGAACACTTTTAGGTCAGCGAGCTTACCCAGAGCTTGCCCCCGATGCGTGGAAGCTTGTATTTGCACCACATTCCAGGGCTAGGCTTCTTGCCTGTACAGCCTGCACAGCGCCGGCAGAGCGCGGTGCTCTCTGCAGCCTTCTTCTCGCTTCCGAGTACCACCGCGCACCTTCCAGCCTTGCAGAGAGCGAAGATGCGGACAGACGTCCCGCACAGAAGAACGTGCCAGGACGAAAAGATGTTCCCCCTTTCCTCCTCGTCGTCGCCCGGATTGTGGTGCTGTGTTGAAAGTCTTGGCCAGCGAAAGGCGAATCCAGCAAGGGCTTCTCTCTTGACGCATTTGGCCGAGCGAGAGCTCCACGGACGCTTTGGACACTGTAAACCAGCAAGAAAATGATTGCACCTCGAGCTGAGGAAAATCCGTGCACAGAGCACTGTGGATGCGTGCAGTTATACACGCGCTGAAGAGCGGGACAGCTCAAAGCCATCGCTGGGCTTCAGTTCGCCATCCAGAGCACAGAAGGCGAAGAACGCAGCAGCCGGGCAGCGGGCAGGCATTCTAAGGGGCTCAGCGTGCCGGCTTCCAAAGTCCAGCAGAGAGCTGCTTCACAAGCGCATTCAGCTGATGAGAATGCTCCGGCAGCTTCCGAGAGTAAGGCGCAGCCCTTGCACTCCATCATCACACAACCTGGCCAGAAACAGTTGCTTGCACCCTGCCGTGTTGCAGAGTCCACGCAGCTTGAGCGCACCCAGAAGGACGCGTCGAGAAAGAAGGCGTTCTTCAAGGTGCCCCTTCTCGAAGCAGCCTGGAAACTGAGCACAACACACTGCGGCTAGGCAGCTTCCTTCGCCGATAGACGTGCCGTCCCACCCATTAGGCACTCTCGCAGCTCCGTTGCCCGCTTGCAGCAGCTGCTCCCAAAGAAAAAGGCTCCAGGAGCAACAGCCACTGCTGGGCTGAACCTTCCCCTTGCCTCACGTAGAGCAACGAGAAACTGTCCTCTGCACGCTGGCTTTCCCTTCTCCACCGCACCTACCACCGTGATCGCTGCGTCTCGAAGCATAAACCGAGCATCGTTGTTTCCAGGGGCTACTGGAAGAGAACTAGGCAGCAGCACAAGTAGCCGCAAGTCGAGCTTTCTGTTTCCGACTGCTAAAGTGAATCCGCGAACGAGCGAGTGGCAGGCACGCTTCCTCTTGCAGCCTGTGCGAGTCGCACGGCAGCCCGGTGCTGCTCTGCGCCTTCGTTCTTCTGCCCCTTCGTACCACGTCGCGCTTTCGTTTCGCTGCAGACGAACGGTCGTCTGCTTCTCGCCCAGAGAGCACGGTGCCGGCAGCGAAAGCCTCCAGGCTGCTGCTTCTGCCGAAACACGCCTGGGCTATGCACTTTCCCTCGCAGCGCTAGGTAGCGGCACCTTCCGTCTGCGTGGTAGCCTGAACCTTAAGGGAGAGCTTCTCGGCTGCGTCTCGCCCACAGAACACTTTTAGGTCAGCGAGCTTACCCAGAGCTTGCCCCCGATGCGTGGAAGCTTGTATTTGCACCACATTCCAGGGCTAGGCTTCTTGCCTGTACAGCCTGCACAGCGCCGGCAGAGCACGGTGCTCTCTGCAGCCTTCTTCTCGCTTCCGAGTACCACCGCGCACCTTCCAGCCTTGCAGAGAGCGAAGATGCGGACAGACGTCCCGCACAGAAGAACGTGCCAGGACGAAAAGATGTTCCCCCTTTCCTCCTCGTCGTCGCCCGGATTGTGGTGCTGTGTTGAAAGTCTTGGCCAGCGAAAGGCGAATCCAGCAAGGGCTTCTCTCTTGACGCATTTGGCCGAGCGAGAGCTCCACGGACGCTTTGGACACTGTAAACCAGCAAGAAAATGATTGCACCTCGAGCTGAGGAAAATCCGTGCACAGAGCACTGTGGATGCGTGCAGTTATACACGCGCTGAAGAGCGGGACAGCTCAAAGCCATCGCTGGGCTTCAGTTCGCCATCCAGAGCACAGAAGGCGAAGAACGCAGCAGCCGGGCAGCGGGCAGGCATTCTAAGGGGCTCAGCGTGCCGGCTTCCAAAGTCCAGCAGAGAGCTGCTTCACAAGCGCATTCAGCTGATGAGAATGCTCCGGCAGCTTCCGAGAGTAAGGCGCAGCCCTTGCACTCCATCATCACACAACCTGGCCAGAAACAGTTGCTTGCACCCTGCCGTGTTGCAGAGTCCACGCAGCTTGAGCGCACCCAGAAGGACGCGTCGAGAAAGAAGGCGTTCTTCAAGGTGCCCCTTCTCGAAGCAGCCTGGAAACTGAGCACAACACACTGCGGCTAGGCAGCTTCCTTCGCCGATAGACGTGCCGTCCCACCCATTAGGCACTCTCGCAGCTCCGTTGCCCGCTTGCAGCAGCTGCTCCCAAAGAAAAAGGCTCCAGGAGCAACAGCCACTGCTGGGCTGAACCTTCCCCTTGCCTCACGTAGAGCAACGAGAAACTGTCCTCTGCACGCTGGCTTTCCCTTCTCCACCGCACCTACCACCGTGATCGCTGCGTCTCGAAGCATAAACCGAGCATCGTTGTTTCCAGGGGCTACTGGAAGAGAACTAGGCAGCAGCACAAGTAGCCGCAAGTCGAGCTTTCTGTTTCCGACTGCTAAAGTGAATCCGCGAACGAGCGAGTGGCAGGCACGCTTCCTCTTGCAGCCTGTGCGAGTCGCACGGCAGCCCGGTGGTGCTCTGCGCCTTCGTTCTTCTGCCCCTTCGTACCACGTCGCGCTTTCGTTTCGCTGCAGACGAACGGTCGTCTGCTTCTCGCCCAGAGAGCACGGTGCCGGCAGCGAAAGCCTCCAGGCTGCTGCTTCTGCCGAAACACGCCTGGGCTATGCACTTTCCCTCGCAGCGCTAGGTAGCGGCACCTTCCGTCTGCGTGGTAGCCTGAACCTTAAGGGAGAGCTTCTCGGCTGCGTCTCGCCCACAGAACACTTTTAGGTCAGCGAGCTTACCCAGAGCTTGCCCCCGATGCGTGGAAGCTTGTATTTGCACCACATTCCAGGGCTAGGCTTCTTGCCTGTACAGCCTGCACAGCGCCGGCAGAGCGCGGTGCTCTCTGCAGCCTTCTTCTCGCTTCCGAGTACCACCGCGCACCTTCCAGCCTTGCAGAGAGCGAAGATGCGGACAGACGTCCCGCACAGAAGAACGTGCCAGGACGAAAAGATGTTCCCCCTTTCCTCCTCGTCGTCGCCCGGATTGTGGTGCTGTGTTGAAAGTCTTGGCCAGCGAAAGGCGAATCCAGCAAGGGCTTCTCTCTTGACGCATTTGGCCGAGCGAGAGCTCCACGGACGCTTTGGACACTGTAAACCAGCAAGAAAATGATTGCACCTCGAGCTGAGGAAAATCCGTGCACAGAGCACTGTGGATGCGTGCAGTTATACACGCGCTGAAGAGCGGGACAGCTCAAAGCCATCGCTGGGCTTCAGTTCGCCATCCAGAGCACAGAAGGCGAAGAACGCAGCAGCCGGGCAGCGGGCAGGCATTCTAAGGGGCTCAGCGTGCCGGCTTCCAAAGTCCAGCAGAGAGCTGCTTCACAAGCGCATTCAGCTGATGAGAATGCTCCGGCAGCTTCCGAGAGTAAGGCGCAGCCCTTGCACTCCATCATCACACAACCTGGCCAGAAACAGTTGCTTGCACCCTGCCGTGTTGCAGAGTCCACGCAGCTTGAGCGCACCCAGAAGGACGCGTCGAGAAAGAAGGCGTTCTTCAAGGTGCCCCTTCTCGAAGCAGCCTGGAAACTGAGCACAACACACTGCGGCTAGGCAGCTTCCTTCGCCGATAGACGTGCCGTCCCACCCATTAGGCACTCTCGCAGCTCCGTTGCCCGCTTGCAGCAGCTGCTCCCAAAGAAAAAGGCTCCAGGAGCAACAGCCACTGCTGGGCTGAACCTTCCCCTTGCCTCACGTAGAGCAACGAGAAACTGTCCTCTGCACGCTGGCTTTCCCTTCTCCACCGCACCTACCACCGTGATCGCTGCGTCTCGAAGCATAAACCGAGCATCGTTGTTTCCAGGGGCTACTGGAAGAGAACTAGGCAGCAGCACAAGTAGCCGCAAGTCGAGCTTTCTGTTTCCGACTGCTAAAGTGAATCCGCGAACGAGCGAGTGGCAGGCACGCTTCCTCTTGCAGCCTGTGCGAGTCGCACGGCAGCCCGGTGGTGCTCTGCGCCTTCGTTCTTCTGCCCCTTCGTACCACGTCGCGCTTTCGTTTCGCTGCAGACGAACGGTCGTCTGCTTCTCGCCCAGAGAGCACGGTGCCGGCAGCGAAAGCCTCCAGGCTGCTGCTTCTGCCGAAACACGCCTGGGCTATGCACTTTCCCTCGCAGCGCTAGGTAGCGGCACCTTCCGTCTGCGTGGTAGCCTGAACCTTAAGGGAGAGCTTCTCGGCTGCGTCTCGCCCACAGAACACTTTTAGGTCAGCGAGCTTACCCAGAGCTTGCCCCCGATGCGTGGAAGCTTGTATTTGCACCACATTCCAGGGCTAGGCTTCTTGCCTGTACAGCCTGCACAGCGCCGGCAGAGCGCGGTGCTCTCTGCAGCCTTCTTCTCGCTTCCGAGTACCACCGCGCACCTTCCAGCCTTGCAGAGAGCGAAGATGCGGACAGACGTCCCGCACAGAAGAACGTGCCAGGACGAAAAGATGTTCCCCCTTTCCTCCTCGTCGTCGCCCGGATTGTGGTGCTGTGTTGAAAGTCTTGGCCAGCGAAAGGCGAATCCAGCAAGGGCTTCTCTCTTGACGCATTTGGCCGAGCGAGAGCTCCACGGACGCTTTGGACACTGTAAACCAGCAAGAAAATGATTGCACCTCGAGCTGAGGAAAATCCGTGCACAGAGCACTGTGGATGCGTGCAGTTATACACGCGCTGAAGAGCGGGACAGCTCAAAGCCATCGCTGGGCTTCAGTTCGCCATCCAGAGCACAGAAGGCGAAGAACGCAGCAGCCGGGCAGCGGGCAGGCATTCTAAGGGGCTCAGCGTGCCGGCTTCCAAAGTCCAGCAGAGAGCTGCTTCACAAGCGCATTCAGCTGATGAGAATGCTCCGGCAGCTTCCGAGAGTAAGGCGCAGCCCTTGCACTCCATCATCACACAACCTGGCCAGAAACAGTTGCTTGCACCCTGCCGTGTTGCAGAGTCCACGCAGCTTGAGCGCACCCAGAAGGACGCATCGAGAAAGAAGGCGTTCTTCAAGGTGCCCCTTCTCGAAGCAGCCTGGAAACTGAGCACAACACACTGCGGCTAGGCAGCTTCCTTCGCCGATAGACGTGCCGTCCCACCCATTAGGCACTCTCGCAGCTCCGTTGCCCGCTTGCAGCAGCTGCTCCCAAAGAAAAAGGCTCCAGGAGCAACAGCCACTGCTGGGCTGAACCTTCCCCTTGCCTCACGTAGAGCAACGAGAAACTGTCCTCTGCACGCTGGCTTTCCCTTCTCCACCGCACCTACCACCGTGATCGCTGCGTCTCGAAGCATAAACCGAGCATCGTTGTTTCCAGGGGCTACTGGAAGAGAACTAGGCAGCAGCACAAGTAGCCGCAAGTCGAGCTTTCTGTTTCCGACTGCTAAAGTGAATCCGCGAACGAGCGAGTGGCAGGCACGCTTCCTCTTGCAGCCTGTGCGAGTCGCACGGCAGCCCGGTGGTGCTCTGCGCCTTCGTTCTTCTGCCCCTTCGTACCACGTCGCGCTTTCGTTTCGCTGCAGACGAACGGTCGTCTGCTTCTCGCCCAGAGAGCACGGTGCCGGCAGCGAAAGCCTCCAGGCTGCTGCTTCTGCCGAAACACGCCTGGGCTATGCACTTTCCCTCGCAGCGCTAGGTAGCGGCACCTTCCGTCTGCGTGGTAGCCTGAACCTTAAGGGAGAGCTTCTCGGCTGCGTCTCGCCCACAGAACACTTTTAGGTCAGCGAGCTTACCCAGAGCTTGCCCCCGATGCGTGGAAGCTTGTATTTGCACCACATTCCAGGGCTAGGCTTCTTGCCTGTACAGCCTGCACAGCGCCGGCAGAGCGCGGTGCTCTCTGCAGCCTTCTTCTCGCTTCCGAGTACCACCGCGCACCTTCCAGCCTTGCAGAGAGCGAAGATGCGGACAGACGTCCCGCACAGAAGAACGTGCCAGGACGAAAAGATGTTCCCCCTTTCCTCCTCGTCGTCGCCCGGATTGTGGTGCTGTGTTGAAAGTCTTGGCCAGCGAAAGGCGAATCCAGCAAGGGCTTCTCTCTTGACGCATTTGGCCGAGCGAGAGCTCCACGGACGCTTTGGACACTGTAAACCAGCAAGAAAATGATTGCACCTCGAGCTGAGGAAAATCCGTGCACAGAGCACTGTGGATGCGTGCAGTTATACACGCGCTGAAGAGCGGGACAGCTCAAAGCCATCGCTGGGCTTCAGTTCGCCATCCAGAGCACAGAAGGCGAAGAACGCAGCAGCCGGGCAGCGGGCAGGCATTCTAAGGGGCTCAGCGTGCCGGCTTCCAAAGTCCAGCAGAGAGCTGCTTCACAAGCGCATTCAGCTGATGAGAATGCTCCGGCAGCTTCCGAGAGTAAGGCGCAGCCCTTGCACTCCATCATCACACAACCTGGCCAGAAACAGTTGCTTGCACCCTGCCGTGTTGCAGAGTCCACGCAGCTTGAGCGCACCCAGAAGGACGCGTCGAGAAAGAAGGCGTTCTTCAAGGTGCCCCTTCTCGAAGCAGCCTGGAAACTGAGCACAACACACTGCGGCTAGGCAGCTTCCTTCGCCGATAGACGTGCCGTCCCACCCATTAGGCACTCTCGCAGCTCCGTTGCCCGCTTGCAGCAGCTGCTCCCAAAGAAAAAGGCTCCAGGAGCAACAGCCACTGCTGGGCTGAACCTTCCCCTTGCCTCACGTAGAGCAACGAGAAACTGTCCTCTGCACGCTGGCTTTCCCTTCTCCACCGCACCTACCACCGTGATCGCTGCGTCTCGAAGCATAAACCGAGCATCGTTGTTTCCAGGGGCTACTGGAAGAGAACTAGGCAGCAGCACAAGTAGCCGCAAGTCGAGCTTTCTGTTTCCGACTGCTAAAGTGAATCCGCGAACGAGCGAGTGGCAGGCACGCTTCCTCTTGCAGCCTGTGCGAGTCGCACGGCAGCCCGGTGGTGCTCTGCGCCTTCGTTCTTCTGCCCCTTCGTACCACGTCGCGCTTTCGTTTCGCTGCAGACGAACGGTCGTCTGCTTCTCGCCCAGAGAGCACGGTGCCGGCAGCGAAAGCCTCCAGGCTGCTGCTTCTGCCGAAACACGCCTGGGCTATGCACTTTCCCTCGCAGCGCTAGGTAGCGGCACCTTCCGTCTGCGTGGTAGCCTGAACCTTAAGGGAGAGCTTCTCGGCTGCGTCTCGCCCACAGAACACTTTTAGGTCAGCGAGCTTACCCAGAGCTTGCCCCCGATGCGTGGAAGCTTGTATTTGCACCACATTCCAGGGCTAGGCTTCTTGCCTGTACAGCCTGCACAGCGCCGGCAGAGCGCGGTGCTCTCTGCAGCCTTCTTCTCGCTTCCGAGTACCACCGCGCACCTTCCAGCCTTGCAGAGAGCGAAGATGCGGACAGACGTCCCGCACAGAAGAACGTGCCAGGACGAAAAGATGTTCCCCCTTTCCTCCTCGTCGTCGCCCGGATTGTGGTGCTGTGTTGAAAGTCTTGGCCAGCGAAAGGCGAATCCAGCAAGGGCTTCTCTCTTGACGCATTTGGCCGAGCGAGAGCTCCACGGACGCTTTGGACACTGTAAACCAGCAAGAAAATGATTGCACCTCGAGCTGAGGAAAATCCGTGCACAGAGCACTGTGGATGCGTGCAGTTATACACGCGCTGAAGAGCGGGACAGCTCAAAGCCATCGCTGGGCTTCAGTTCGCCATCCAGAGCACAGAAGGCGAAGAACGCAGCAGCCGGGCAGCGGGCAGGCATTCTAAGGGGCTCAGCGTGCCGGCTTCCAAAGTCCAGCAGAGAGCTGCTTCACAAGCGCATTCAGCTGATGAGAATGCTCCGGCAGCTTCCGAGAGTAAGGCGCAGCCCTTGCACTCCATCATCACACAACCTGGCCAGAAACAGTTGCTTGCACCCTGCCGTGTTGCAGAGTCCACGCAGCTTGAGCGCACCCAGAAGGACGCGTCGAGAAAGAAGGCGTTCTTCAAGGTGCCCCTTCTCGAAGCAGCCTGGAAACTGAGCACAACACACTGCGGCTAGGCAGCTTCCTTCGCCGATAGACGTGCCGTCCCACCCATTAGGCACTCTCGCAGCTCCGTTGCCCGCTTGCAGCAGCTGCTCCCAAAGAAAAAAGCTCCAGGAGCAACAGCCACTGCTGGGCTGAACCTTCCCCTTGCCTCACGTAGAGCAACGAGAAACTGTCCTCTGCACGCTGGCTTTCCCTTCTCCACCGCACCTACCACCGTGATCGCTGCGTCTCGAAGCATAAACCGAGCATCGTTGTTTCCAGGGGCTACTGGAAGAGAACTAGGCAGCAGCACAAGTAGCCGCAAGTCGAGCTTTCTGTTTCCGACTGCTAAAGTGAATCCGCGAACGAGCGAGTGGCAGGCACGCTTCCTCTTGCAGCCTGTGCGAGTCGCACGGCAGCCCGGTGGTGCTCTGCGCCTTCGTTCTTCTGCCCCTTCGTACCACGTCGCGCTTTCGTTTCGCTGCAGACGAACGGTCGTCTGCTTCTCGCCCAGAGAGCACGGTGCCGGCAGCGAAAGCCTCCAGGCTGCTGCTTCTGCCGAAACACGCCTGGGCTATGCACTTTCCCTCGCAGCGCTAGGTAGCGGCACCTTCCGTCTGCGTGGTAGCCTGAACCTTAAGGGAGAGCTTCTCGGCTGCGTCTCGCCCACAGAACACTTTTAGGTCAGCGAGCTTACCCAGAGCTTGCCCCCGATGCGTGGAAGCTTGTATTTGCACCACATTCCAGGGCTAGGCTTCTTGCCTGTACAGCCTGCACAGCGCCGGCAGAGCGCGGTGCTCTCTGCAGCCTTCTTCTCGCTTCCGAGTACCACCGCGCACCTTCCAGCCTTGCAGAGAGCGAAGATGCGGACAGACGTCCCGCACAGAAGAACGTGCCAGGACGAAAAGATGTTCCCCCTTTCCTCCTCGTCGTCGCCCGGATTGTGGTGCTGTGTTGAAAGTCTTGGCCAGCGAAAGGCGAATCCAGCAAGGGCTT
Source organism: Aphelocoma coerulescens (assembly GCF_041296385.1). Lineage (NCBI taxonomy): Eukaryota > Metazoa > Chordata > Aves > Passeriformes > Corvidae > Aphelocoma > Aphelocoma coerulescens. The sequence continues at coordinate 58,937 of NW_027183662.1, read as the reverse complement.
CTCTCTTGACGCATTTGGCCGAGCGAGAGCTCCACGGACGCTTTGGACACTGTAAACCAGCAAGAAAATGATTGCACCTCGAGCTGAGGAAAATCCGTGCACAGAGCACTGTGGATGCGTGCAGTTATACACGCGCTGAAGAGCGGGACAGCTCAAAGCCATCGCTGGGCTTCAGTTCGCCATCCAGAGCACAGAAGGCGAAGAACGCAGCAGCCGGGCAGCGGGCAGGCATTCTAAGGGGCTCAGCGTGCCGGCTTCCAAAGTCCAGCAGAGAGCTGCTTCACAAGCGCATTCAGCTGATGAGAATGCTCCGGCAGCTTCCGAGAGTAAGGCGCAGCCCTTGCACTCCATCATCACACAACCTGGCCAGAAACAGTTGCTTGCACCCTGCCGTGTTGCAGAGTCCACGCAGCTTGAGCGCACCCAGAAGGACGCGTCGAGAAAGAAGGCGTTCTTCAAGGTGCCCCTTCTCGAAGCAGCCTGGAAACTGAGCACAACACACTGCGGCTAGGCAGCTTCCTTCGCCGATAGACGTGCCGTCCCACCCATTAGGCACTCTCGCAGCTCCGTTGCCCGCTTGCAGCAGCTGCTCCCAAAGAAAAAGGCTCCAGGAGCAACAGCCACTGCTGGGCTGAACCTTCCCCTTGCCTCACGTAGAGCAACGAGAAACTGTCCTCTGCACGCTGGCTTTCCCTTCTCCACCGCACCTACCACCGTGATCGCTGCGTCTCGAAGCATAAACCGAGCATCGTTGTTTCCAGGGGCTACTGGAAGAGAACTAGGCAGCAGCACAAGTAGCCGCAAGTCGAGCTTTCTGTTTCCGACTGCTAAAGTGAATCCGCGAACGAGCGAGTGGCAGGCACGCTTCCTCTTGCAGCCTGTGCGAGTCGCACGGCAGCCCGGTGGTGCTCTGCGCCTTCGTTCTTCTGCCCCTTCGTACCACGTCGCGCTTTCGTTTCGCTGCAGACGAACGGTCGTCTGCTTCTCGCCCAGAGAGCACGGTGCCGGCAGCGAAAGCCTCCAGGCTGCTGCTTCTGCCGAAACACGCCTGGGCTATGCACTTTCCCTCGCAGCGCTAGGTAGCGGCACCTTCCGTCTGCGTGGTAGCCTGAACCTTAAGGGAGAGCTTCTCGGCTGCGTCTCGCCCACAGAACACTTTTAGGTCAGCGAGCTTACCCAGAGCTTGCCCCCGATGCGTGGAAGCTTGTATTTGCACCACATTCCAGGGCTAGGCTTCTTGCCTGTACAGCCTGCACAGCGCCGGCAGAGCGCGGTGCTCTCTGCAGCCTTCTTCTCGCTTCCGAGTACCACCGCGCACCTTCCAGCCTTGCAGAGAGCGAAGATGCGGACAGACGTCCCGCACAGAAGAACGTGCCAGGACGAAAAGATGTTCCCCCTTTCCTCCTCGTCGTCGCCCGGATTGTGGTGCTGTGTTGAAAGTCTTGGCCAGCGAAAGGCGAATCCAGCAAGGGCTTCTCTCTTGACGCATTTGGCCGAGCGAGAGCTCCACGGACGCTTTGGACACTGTAAACCAGCAAGAAAATGATTGCACCTCGAGCTGAGGAAAATCCGTGCACAGAGCACTGTGGATGCGTGCAGTTATACACGCGCTGAAGAGCGGGACAGCTCAAAGCCATCGCTGGGCTTCAGTTCGCCATCCAGAGCACAGAAGGCGAAGAACGCAGCAGCCGGGCAGCGGGCAGGCATTCTAAGGGGCTCAGCGTGCCGGCTTCCAAAGTCCAGCAGAGAGCTGCTTCACAAGCGCATTCAGCTGATGAGAATGCTCCGGCAGCTTCCGAGAGTAAGGCGCAGCCCTTGCACTCCATCATCACACAACCTGGCCAGAAACAGTTGCTTGCACCCTGCCGTGTTGCAGAGTCCACGCAGCTTGAGCGCACCCAGAAGGACGCGTCGAGAAAGAAGGCGTTCTTCAAGGTGCCCCTTCTCGAAGCAGCCTGGAAACTGAGCACAACACACTGCGGCTAGGCAGCTTCCTTCGCCGATAGACGTGCCGTCCCACCCATTAGGCACTCTCGCAGCTCCGTTGCCCGCTTGCAGCAGCTGCTCCCAAAGAAAAAGGCTCCAGGAGCAACAGCCACTGCTGGGCTGAACCTTCCCCTTGCCTCACGTAGAGCAACGAGAAACTGTCCTCTGCACGCTGGCTTTCCCTTCTCCACCGCACCTACCACCGTGATCGCTGCGTCTCGAAGCATAAACCGAGCATCGTTGTTTCCAGGGGCTACTGGAAGAGAACTAGGCAGCAGCACAAGTAGCCGCAAGTCGAGCTTTCTGTTTCCGACTGCTAAAGTGAATCCGCGAACGAGCGAGTGGCAGGCACGCTTCCTCTTGCAGCCTGTGCGAGTCGCACGGCAGCCCGGTGGTGCTCTGCGCCTTCGTTCTTCTGCCCCTTCGTACCACGTCGCGCTTTCGTTTCGCTGCAGACGAACGGTCGTCTGCTTCTCGCCCAGAGAGCACGGTGCCGGCAGCGAAAGCCTCCAGGCTGCTGCTTCTGCCGAAACACGCCTGGGCTATGCACTTTCCCTCGCAGCGCTAGGTAGCGGCACCTTCCGTCTGCGTGGTAGCCTGAACCTTAAGGGAGAGCTTCTCGGCTGCGTCTCGCCCACAGAACACTTTTAGGTCAGCGAGCTTACCCAGAGCTTGCCCCCGATGCGTGGAAGCTTGTATTTGCACCACATTCCAGGGCTAGGCTTCTTGCCTGTACAGCCTGCACAGCGCCGGCAGAGCGCGGTGCTCTCTGCAGCCTTCTTCTCGCTTCCGAGTACCACCGCGCACCTTCCAGCCTTGCAGAGAGCGAAGATGCGGACAGACGTCCCGCACAGAAGAACGTGCCAGGACGAAAAGATGTTCCCCCTTTCCTCCTCGTCGTCGCCCGGATTGTGGTGCTGTGTTGAAAGTCTTGGCCAGCGAAAGGCGAATCCAGCAAGGGCTTCTCTCTTGGCGCATTTGGCCGAGCGAGAGCTCCACGGACGCTTTGGACACTGTAAACCAGCAAGAAAATGATTGCACCTCGAGCTGAGGAAAATCCGTGCACAGAGCACTGTGGATGCGTGCAGTTATACACGCGCTGAAGAGCGGGACAGCTCAAAGCCATCGCTGGGCTTCAGTTCGCCATCCAGAGCACAGAAGGCGAAGAACGCAGCAGCCGGGCAGCGGGCAGGCATTCTAAGGGGCTCAGCGTGCCGGCTTCCAAAGTCCAGCAGAGAGCTGCTTCACAAGCGCATTCAGCTGATGAGAATGCTCCGGCAGCTTCCGAGAGTAAGGCGCAGCCCTTGCACTCCATCATCACACAACCTGGCCAGAAACAGTTGCTTGCACCCTGCCGTGTTGCAGAGTCCACGCAGCTTGAGCGCACCCAGAAGGACGCGTCGAGAAAGAAGGCGTTCTTCAAGGTGCCCCTTCTCGAAGCAGCCTGGAAACTGAGCACAACACACTGCGGCTAGGCAGCTTCCTTCGCCGATAGACGTGCCGTCCCACCCATTAGGCACTCTCGCAGCTCCGTTGCCCGCTTGCAGCAGCTGCTCCCAAAGAAAAAGGCTCCAGGAGCAACAGCCACTGCTGGGCTGAACCTTCCCCTTGCCTCACGTAGAGCAACGAGAAACTGTCCTCTGCACGCTGGCTTTCCCTTCTCCACCGCACCTACCACCGTGATCGCTGCGTCTCGAAGCATAAACCGAGCATCGTTGTTTCCAGGGGCTACTGGAAGAGAACTAGGCAGCAGCACAAGTAGCCGCAAGTCGAGCTTTCTGTTTCCGACTGCTAAAGTGAATCCGCGAACGAGCGAGTGGCAGGCACGCTTCCTCTTGCAGCCTGTGCGAGTCGCACGGCAGCCCGGTGGTGCTCTGCGCCTTCGTTCTTCTGCCCCTTCGTACCACGTCGCGCTTTCGTTTCGCTGCAGACGAACGGTCGTCTGCTTCTCGCCCAGAGAGCACGGTGCCGGCAGCGAAAGCCTCCAGGCTGCTGCTTCTGCCGAAACACGCCTGGGCTATGCACTTTCCCTCGCAGCGCTAGGTAGCGGCACCTTCCGTCTGCGTGGTAGCCTGAACCTTAAGGGAGAGCTTCTCGGCTGCGTCTCGCCCACAGAACACTTTTAGGTCAGCGAGCTTACCCAGAGCTTGCCCCCGATGCGTGGAAGCTTGTATTTGCACCACATTCCAGGGCTAGGCTTCTTGCCTGTACAGCCTGCACAGCGCCGGCAGAGCGCGGTGCTCTCTGCAGCCTTCTTCTCGCTTCCGAGTACCACCGCGCACCTTCCAGCCTTGCAGAGAGCGAAGATGCGGACAGACGTCCCGCACAGAAGAACGTGCCAGGACGAAAAGATGTTCCCCCTTTCCTCCTCGTCGTCGCCCGGATTGTGGTGCTGTGTTGAAAGTCTTGGCCAGCGAAAGGCGAATCCAGCAAGGGCTTCTCTCTTGACGCATTTGGCCGAGCGAGAGCTCCACGGACGCTTTGGACACTGTAAACCAGCAAGAAAATGATTGCACCTCGAGCTGAGGAAAATCCGTGCACAGAGCACTGTGGATGCGTGCAGTTATACACGCGCTGAAGAGCGGGACAGCTCAAAGCCATCGCTGGGCTTCAGTTCGCCATCCAGAGCACAGAAGGCGAAGAACGCAGCAGCCGGGCAGCGGGCAGGCATTCTAAGGGGCTCAGCGTGCCGGCTTCCAAAGTCCAGCAGAGAGCTGCTTCACAAGCGCATTCAGCTGATGAGAATGCTCCGGCAGCTTCCGAGAGTAAGGCGCAGCCCTTGCACTCCATCATCACACAACCTGGCCAGAAACAGTTGCTTGCACCCTGCCGTGTTGCAGAGTCCACGCAGCTTGAGCGCACCCAGAAGGACGCATCGAGAAAGAAGGCGTTCTTCAAGGTGCCCCTTCTCGAAGCAGCCTGGAAACTGAGCACAACACACTGCGGCTAGGCAGCTTCCTTCGCCGATAGACGTGCCGTCCCACCCATTAGGCACTCTCGCAGCTCCGTTGCCCGCTTGCAGCAGCTGCTCCCAAAGAAAAAGGCTCCAGGAGCAACAGCCACTGCTGGGCTGAACCTTCCCCTTGCCTCACGTAGAGCAACGAGAAACTGTCCTCTGCACGCTGGCTTTCCCTTCTCCACCGCACCTACCACCGTGATCGCTGCGTCTCGAAGCATAAACCGAGCATCGTTGTTTCCAGGGGCTACTGGAAGAGAACTAGGCAGCAGCACAAGTAGCCGCAAGTCGAGCTTTCTGTTTCCGACTGCTAAAGTGAATCCGCGAACGAGCGAGTGGCAGGCACGCTTCCTCTTGCAGCCTGTGCGAGTCGCACGGCAGCCCGGTGGTGCTCTGCGCCTTCGTTCTTCTGCCCCTTCGTACCACGTCGCGCTTTCGTTTCGCTGCAGACGAACGGTCGTCTGCTTCTCGCCCAGAGAGCACGGTGCCGGCAGCGAAAGCCTCCAGGCTGCTGCTTCTGCCGAAACACGCCTGGGCTATGCACTTTCCCTCGCAGCGCTAGGTAGCGGCACCTTCCGTCTGCGTGGTAGCCTGAACCTTAAGGGAGAGCTTCTCGGCTGCGTCTCGCCCACAGAACACTTTTAGGTCAGCGAGCTTACCCAGAGCTTGCCCCCGATGCGTGGAAGCTTGTATTTGCACCACATTCCAGGGCTAGGCTTCTTGCCTGTACAGCCTGCACAGCGCCGGCAGAGCGCGGTGCTCTCTGCAGCCTTCTTCTCGCTTCCGAGTACCACCGCGCACCTTCCAGCCTTGCAGAGAGCGAAGATGCGGACAGACGTCCCGCACAGAAGAACGTGCCAGGACGAAAAGATGTTCCCCCTTTCCTCCTCGTCGTCGCCCGGATTGTGGTGCTGTGTTGAAAGTCTTGGCCAGCGAAAGGCGAATCCAGCAAGGGCTTCTCTCTTGACGCATTTGGCCGAGCGAGAGCTCCACGGACGCTTTGGACACTGTGATTGCGTCTCCCTAGTTATTCTAGGGTTATAGTTATTATATTGTAGTAAACCAGCAAGAAAATGATTGCACCTCGAGCTGAGGAAAATCCGTGCACAGAGCACTGTGGATGCGTGCAGTTATACACGCGCTGAAGAGCGGGACAGCTCAAAGCCATCGCTGGGCTTCAGTTCGCCATCCAGAGGGGGCTCAGCGTGCCGGCTTCCAAAGTCCAGCAGAGAGCTGCTTCACAAGCGCATTCAGCTGATGAGAATGCTCCGGCAGCTTCCGAGAGTAAGGCGCAGCCCTTGCACTCCATCATCACACAACCTGGCCAGAAACAGTTGCTTGCACCCTGCCGTGTTGCAGAGTCCACGCAGCTTGAGCGCACCCAGAAGGACGCGTCGAGAAAGAAGGCGTTCTTCAAGGTGCCCCTTCTCGAAGCAGCCTGGAAACTGAGCACAACACACTGCGGCTAGGCAGCTTCCTTCGCCGATAGACGTGCCGTCCCACCCATTAGGCACTCTCGCAGCTCCGTTGCCCGCTTGCAGCAGCTGCTCCCAAAGAAAAAGGCTCCAGGAGCAACAGCCACTGCTGGGCTGAACCTTCCCCTTGCCTCACGTAGAGCAACGAGAAACTGTCCTCTGCACGCTGGCTTTCCCTTCTCCACCGCACCTACCACCGTGATCGCTGCGTCTCGAAGCATAAACCGAGCATCGTTGTTTCCAGGGGCTACTGGAAGAGAACTAGGCAGCAGCACAAGTAGCCGCAAGTCGAGCTTTCTGTTTCCGACTGCTAAAGTGAATCCGCGAACGAGCGAGTGGCAGGCACGCTTCCTCTTGCAGCCTGTGCGAGTCGCACGGCAGCCCGGTGGTGCTCTGCGCCTTCGTTCTTCTGCCCCTTCGTACCACGTCGCGCTTTCGTTTCGCTGCAGACGAACGGTCGTCTGCTTCTCGCCCAGAGAGCACGGTGCCGGCAGCGAAAGCCTCCAGGCTGCTGCTTCTGCCGAAACACGCCTGGGCTATGCACTTTCCCTCGCAGCGCTAGGTAGCGGCACCTTCCGTCTGCGTGGTAGCCTGAACCTTAAGGGAGAGCTTCTCGGCTGCGTCTCGCCCACAGAACACTTTTAGGTCAGCGAGCTTACCCAGAGCTTGCCCCCGATGCGTGGAAGCTTGTATTTGCACCACATTCCAGGGCTAGGCTTCTTGCCTGTACAGCCTGCACAGCGCCGGCAGAGCGCGGTGCTCTCTGCAGCCTTCTTCTCGCTTCCGAGTACCACCGCGCACCTTCCAGCCTTGCAGAGAGCGAAGATGCGGACAGACGTCCCGCACAGAAGAACGTGCCAGGACGAAAAGATGTTCCCCCTTTCCTCCTCGTCGTCGCCCGGATTGTGGTGCTGTGTTGAAAGTCTTGGCCAGCGAAAGGCGAATCCAGCAAGGGCTTCTCTCTTGACGCATTTGGCCGAGCGAGAGCTCCACGGACGCTTTGGACACTGTAAACCAGCAAGAAAATGATTGCACCTCGAGCTGAGGAAAATCCGTGCACAGAGCACTGTGGATGCGTGCAGTTATACACGCGCTGAAGAGCGGGACAGCTCAAAGCCATCGCTGGGCTTCAGTTCGCCATCCAGAGCACAGAAGGCGAAGAACGCAGCAGCCGGGCAGCGGGCAGGCATTCTAAGGGGCTCAGCGTGCCGGCTTCCAAAGTCCAGCAGAGAGCTGCTTCACAAGCGCATTCAGCTGATGAGAATGCTCCGGCAGCTTCCGAGAGTAAGGCGCAGCCCTTGCACTCCATCATCACACAACCTGGCCAGAAACAGTTGCTTGCACCCTGCCGTGTTGCAGAGTCCACGCAGCTTGAGCGCACCCAGAAGGACGCGTCGAGAAAGAAGGCGTTCTTCAAGGTGCCCCTTCTCGAAGCAGCCTGGAAACTGAGCACAACACACTGCGGCTAGGCAGCTTCCTTCGCCGATAGACGTGCCGTCCCACCCATTAGGCACTCTCGCAGCTCCGTTGCCCGCTTGCAGCAGCTGCTCCCAAAGAAAAAGGCTCCAGGAGCAACAGCCACTGCTGGGCTGAACCTTCCCCTTGCCTCACGTAGAGCAACGAGAAACTGTCCTCTGCACGCTGGCTTTCCCTTCTCCACCGCACCTACCACCGTGATCGCTGCGTCTCGAAGCATAAACCGAGCATCGTTGTTTCCAGGGGCTACTGGAAGAGAACTAGGCAGCAGCACAAGTAGCCGCAAGTCGAGCTTTCTGTTTCCGACTGCTAAAGTGAATCCGCGAACGAGCGAGTGGCAGGCACGCTTCCTCTTGCAGCCTGTGCGAGTCGCACGGCAGCCCGGTGGTGCTCTGCGCCTTCGTTCTTCTGCCCCTTCGTACCACGTCGCGCTTTCGTTTCGCTGCAGACGAACGGTCGTCTGCTTCTCGCCCAGAGAGCACGGTGCCGGCAGCGAAAGCCTCCAGGCTGCTGCTTCTGCCGAAACACGCCTGGGCTATGCACTTTCCCTCGCAGCGCTAGGTAGCGGCACCTTCCGTCTGCGTGGTAGCCTGAACCTTAAGGGAGAGCTTCTCGGCTGCGTCTCGCCCACAGAACACTTTTAGGTCAGCGAGCTTACCCAGAGCTTGCCCCCGATGCGTGGAAGCTTGTATTTGCACCACATTCCAGGGCTAGGCTTCTTGCCTGTACAGCCTGCACAGCGCCGGCAGAGCGCGGTGCTCTCTGCAGCCTTCTTCTCGCTTCCGAGTACCACCGCGCACCTTCCAGCCTTGCAGAGAGCGAAGATGCGGACAGACGTCCCGCACAGAAGAACGTGCCAGGACGAAAAGATGTTCCCCCTTTCCTCCTCGTCGTCGCCCGGATTGTGGTGCTGTGTTGAAAGTCTTGGCCAGCGAAAGGCGAATCCAGCAAGGGCTTCTCTCTTGACGCATTTGGCCGAGCGAGAGCTCCACGGACGCTTTGGACACTGTAAACCAGCAAGAAAATGATTGCACCTCGAGCTGAGGAAAATCCGTGCACAGAGCACTGTGGATGCGTGCAGTTATACACGCGCTGAAGAGCGGGACAGCTCAAAGCCATCGCTGGGCTTCAGTTCGCCATCCAGAGCACAGAAGGCGAAGAACGCAGCAGCCGGGCAGCGGGCAGGCATTCTAAGGGGCTCAGCGTGCCGGCTTCCAAAGTCCAGCAGAGAGCTGCTTCACAAGCGCATTCAGCTGATGAGAATGCTCCGGCAGCTTCCGAGAGTAAGGCGCAGCCCTTGCACTCCATCATCACACAACCTGGCCAGAAACAGTTGCTTGCACCCTGCCGTGTTGCAGAGTCCACGCAGCTTGAGCGCACCCAGAAGGACGCGTCGAGAAAGAAGGCGTTCTTCAAGGTGCCCCTTCTCGAAGCAGCCTGGAAACTGAGCACAACACACTGCGGCTAGGCAGCTTCCTTCGCCGATAGACGTGCCGTCCCACCCATTAGGCACTCTCGCAGCTCCGTTGCCCGCTTGCAGCAGCTGCTCCCAAAGAAAAAGGCTCCAGGAGCAACAGCCACTGCTGGGCTGAACCTTCCCCTTGCCTCACGTAGAGCAACGAGAAACTGTCCTCTGCACGCTGGCTTTCCCTTCTCCACCGCACCTACCACCGTGATCGCTGCGTCTCGAAGCATAAACCGAGCATCGTTGTTTCCAGGGGCTACTGGAAGAGAACTAGGCAGCAGCACAAGTAGCCGCAAGTCGAGCTTTCTGTTTCCGACTGCTAAAGTGAATCCTGCGAACGAGCGAGTGGCAGGCACGCTTCCTCTTGCAGCCTGTGCGAGTCGCACGGCAGCCCGGTGGTGCTCTGCGCCTTCGTTCTTCTGCCCCTTCGTACCACGTCGCGCTTTCGTTTCGCTGCAGACGAACGGTCGTCTGCTTCTCGCCCAGAGAGCACGGTGCCGGCAGCGAAAGCCTCCAGGCTGCTGCTTCTGCCGAAACACGCCTGGGCTATGCACTTTCCCTCGCAGCGCTAGGTAGCGGCACCTTCCGTCTGCGTGGTAGCCTGAACCTTAAGGGAGAGCTTCTCGGCTGCGTCTCGCCCACAGAACACTTTTAGGTCAGCGAGCTTACCCAGAGCTTGCCCCCGATGCGTGGAAGCTTGTATTTGCACCACATTCCAGGGCTAGGCTTCTTGCCTGTACAGCCTGCACAGCGCCGGCAGAGCGCGGTGCTCTCTGCAGCCTTCTTCTCGCTTCCGAGTACCACCGCGCACCTTCCAGCCTTGCAGAGAGCGAAGATGCGGACAGACGTCCCGCACAGAAGAACGTGCCAGGACGAAAAGATGTTCCCCCTTTCCTCCTCGTCGTCGCCCGGATTGTGGTGCTGTGTTGAAAGTCTTGGCCAGCGAAAGGCGAATCCAGCAAGGGCTTCTCTCTTGACGCATTTGGCCGAGCGAGAGCTCCACGGACGCTTTGGACACTGTAAACCAGCAAGAAAATGATTGCACCTCGAGCTGAGGAAAATCCGTGCACAGAGCACTGTGGATGCGTGCAGTTATACACGCGCTGAAGAGCGGGACAGCTCAAAGCCATCGCTGGGCTTCAGTTCGCCATCCAGAGCACAGAAGGCGAAGAACGCAGCAGCCGGGCAGCGGGCAGGCATTCTAAGGGGCTCAGCGTGCCGGCTTCCAAAGTCCAGCAGAGAGCTGCTTCACAAGCGCATTCAGCTGATGAGAATGCTCCGGCAGCTTCCGAGAGTAAGGCGCAGCCCTTGCACTCCATCATCACACAACCTGGCCAGAAACAGTTGCTTGCACCCTGCCGTGTTGCAGAGTCCACGCAGCTTGAGCGCACCCAGAAGGACGCGTCGAGAAAGAAGGCGTTCTTCAAGGTGCCCCTTCTCGAAGCAGCCTGGAAACTGAGCACAACACACTGCGGCTAGGCAGCTTCCTTCGCCGATAGACGTGCCGTCCCACCCATTAGGCACTCTCGCAGCTCCGTTGCCCGCTTGCAGCAGCTGCTCCCAAAGAAAAAGGCTCCAGGAGCAACAGCCACTGCTGGGCTGAACCTTCCCCTTGCCTCACGTAGAGCAACGAGAAACTGTCCTCTGCACGCTGGCTTTCCCTTCTCCACCGCACCTACCACCGTGATCGCTGCGTCTCGAAGCATAAACCGAGCATCGTTGTTTCCAGGGGCTACTGGAAGAGAACTAGGCAGCAGCACAAGTAGCCGCAAGTCGAGCTTTCTGTTTCCGACTGCTAAAGTGAATCCGCGAACGAGCGAGTGGCAGGCACGCTTCCTCTTGCAGCCTGTGCGAGTCGCACGGCAGCCCGGTGGTGCTCTGCGCCTTCGTTCTTCTGCCCCTTCGTACCACGTCGCGCTTTCGTTTCGCTGCAGACGAACGGTCGTCTGCTTCTCGCCCAGAGAGCACGGTGCCGGCAGCGAAAGCCTCCAGGCTGCTGCTTCTGCCGAAACACGCCTGGGCTATGCACTTTCCCTCGCAGCGCTAGGTAGCGGCACCTTCCGTCTGCGTGGTAGCCTGAACCTTAAGGGAGAGCTTCTCGGCTGCGTCTCGCCCACAGAACACTTTTAGGTCAGCGAGCTTACCCAGAGCTTGCCCCCGATGCGTGGAAGCTTGTATTTGCACCACATTCCAGGGCTAGGCTTCTTGCCTGTACAGCCTGCACAGCGCCGGCAGAGCGCGGTGCTCTCTGCAGCCTTCTTCTCGCTTCCGAGTACCACCGCGCACCTTCCAGCCTTGCAGAGAGCGAAGATGCGGACAGACGTCCCGCACAGAAGAACGTGCCAGGACGAAAAGATGTTCCCCCTTTCCTCCTCGTCGTCGCCCGGATTGTGGTGCTGTGTTGAAAGTCTTGGCCAGCGAAAGGCGAATCCAGCAAGGGCTTCTCTCTTGACGCATTTGGCCGAGCGAGAGCTCCACGGACGCTTTGGACACTGTAAACCAGCAAGAAAATGATTGCACCTCGAGCTGAGGAAAATCCGTGCACAGAGCACTGTGGATGCGTGCAGTTATACACGCGCTGAAGAGCGGGACAGCTCAAAGCCATCGCTGGGCTTCAGTTCGCCATCCAGAGCACAGAAGGCGAAGAACGCAGCAGCCGGGCAGCGGGCAGGCATTCTAAGGGGCTCAGCGTGCCGGCTTCCAAAGTCCAGCAGAGAGCTGCTTCACAAGCGCATTCAGCTGATGAGAATGCTCCGGCAGCTTCCGCGAGTAAGGCGCAGCCCTTGCACTCCATCATCACACAACCTGGCCAGAAACAGTTGCTTGCACCCTGCCGTGTTGCAGAGTCCACGCAGCTTGAGCGCACCCAGAAGGACGCGTCGAGAAAGAAGGCGTTCTTCAAGGTGCCCCCTCTCGAAGCAGCCTGGAAACTGAGCACAACACACTGCGGCTAGGCAGCTTCCTTCGCAGATAGACGTGCCGTCCCACCCATTAGGCACTCTCGCAGCTCCGTTGCCCGCTTGCAGCAGCTGCTCCCAAAGAAAAAGGCTCCAGGAGCAACAGCCACTGCTGGGCTGAACCTTCCCCTTGCCTCACGTAGAGCAACGAGAAAACTGTCCTCTGCACGCTGGCTTTCCCTTCTCCACCGCACCTACCACCGTGATCGCTGCGTCTCGAAGCATAAACCGAGCATCGTTGTTTCCAGGGGCTACTGGAAGAGAACTAGGCAGCAGCACAAGTAGCCGCAAGTCGAGCTTTCTGTTTCCGACTGCTAAAGTGAATCCGCGAACGAGCGAGTGGCAGGCACGCTTCCTCTTGCAGCCTGTGCGAGTCGCACGGCAGCCCGGTGGTGCTCTGCGCCTTCGTTCTTCTGCCCCTTCGTACCACGTCGCGCTTTCGTTTCGCTGCAGACGAACGGTCGTCTGCTTCTCGCCCAGAGAGCACGGTGCCGGCAGCGAAAGCCTCCAGGCTGCTGCTTCTGCCGAAACACGCCTGGGCTATGCACTTTCCCTCGCAGCGCTAGGTAGCGGCACCTTCCGTCTGCGTGGTAGCCTGAACCTTAAGGGAGAGCTTCTCGGCTGCGTCTCGCCCACAGAACACTTTTAGGTCAGCGAGCTTACCCAGAGCTTGCCCCCGATGCGTGGAAGCTTGTATTTGCACCACATTCCAGGGCTAGGCTTCTTGCCTGTACAGCCTGCACAGCGCCGGCAGAGCGCGGTGCTCTCTGCAGCCTTCTTCTCGCTTCCGAGTACCACCGCGCACCTTCCAGCCTTGCAGAGAGCGAAGATGCGGACAGACGTCCCGCACAGAAGAACGTGCCAGGACGAAAAGATGTTCCCCCTTTCCTCCTCGTCGTCGCCCGGATTGTGGTGCTGTGTTGAAAGTCTTGGCCAGCGAAAGGCGAATCCAGCAAGGGCTTCTCTCTTGACGCATTTGGCCGAGCGAGAGCTCCACGGACGCTTTGGACACTGTAAACCAGCAAGAAAATGATTGCACCTCGAGCTGAGGAAAATCCGTGCACAGAGCACTGTGGATGCGTGCAGTTATACACGCGCTGAAGAGCGGGACAGCTCAAAGCCATCGCTGGGCTTCAGTTCGCCATCCAGAGCACAGAAGGCGAAGAACGCAGCAGCCGGGCAGCGGGCAGGCATTCTAAGGGGCTCAGCGTGCCGGCTTCCAAAGTCCAGCAGAGAGCTGCTTCACAAGCGCATTCAGCTGATGAGAATGCTCCGGCAGCTTCCGAGAGTAAGGCGCAGCCCTTGCACTCCATCATCACACAACCTGGCCAGAAACAGTTGCTTGCACCCTGCCGTGTTGCAGAGTCCACGCAGCTTGAGCGCACCCAGAAGGACGCGTCGAGAAAGAAGGCGTTCTTCAAGGTGCCCCTTCTCGAAGCAGCCTGGAAACTGAGCACAACACACTGCGGCTAGGCAGCTTCCTTCGCCGATAGACGTGCCGTCCCACCCATTAGGCACTCTCGCAGCTCCGTTGCCCGCTTGCAGCAGCTGCTCCCAAAGAAAAAGGCTCCAGGAGCAACAGCCACTGCTGGGCTGAACCTTCCCCTTGCCTCACGTAGAGCAACGAGAAACTGTCCTCTGCACGCTGGCTTTCCCTTCTCCACCGCACCTACCACCGTGATCGCTGCGTCTCGAAGCATAAACCGAGCATCGTTGTTTCCAGGGGCTACTGGAAGAGAACTAGGCAGCAGCACAAGTAGCCGCAAGTCGAGCTTTCTGTTTCCGACTGCTAAAGTGAATCCGCGAACGAGCGAGTGGCAGGCACGCTTCCTCTTGCAGCCTGTGCGAGTCGCACGGCAGCCCGGTGGTGCTCTGCGCCTTCGTTCTTCTGCCCCTTCGTACCACGTCGCGCTTTCGTTTCGCTGCAGACGAACGGTCGTCTGCTTCTCGCCCAGAGAGCACGGTGCCGGCAGCGAAAGCCTCCAGGCTGCTGCTTCTGCCGAAACACGCCTGGGCTATGCACTTTCCCTCGCAGCGCTAGGTAGCGGCACCTTCCGTCTGCGTGGTAGCCTGAACCTTAAGGGAGAGCTTCTCGGCTGCGTCTCGCCCACAGAACACTTTTAGGTCAGCGAGCTTACCCAGAGCTTGCCCCCGATGCGTGGAAGCTTGTATTTGCACCACATTCCAGGGCTAGGCTTCTTGCCTGTACAGCCTGCACAGCGCCGGCAGAGCGCGGTGCTCTCTGCAGCCTTCTTCTCGCTTCCGAGTACCACCGCGCACCTTCCAGCCTTGCAGAGAGCGAAGATGCGGACAGACGTCCCGCACAGAAGAACGTGCCAGGACGAAAAGATGTTCCCCCTTTCCTCCTCGTCGTCGCCCGGATTGTGGTGCTGTGTTGAAAGTCTTGGCCAGCGAAAGGCGAATCCAGCAAGGGCTTCTCTCTTGACGCATTTGGCCGAGCGAGAGCTCCACGGACGCTTTGGACACTGTAAACCAGCAAGAAAATGATTGCACCTCGAGCTGAGGAAAATCCGTGCACAGAGCACTGTGGATGCGTGCAGTTATACACGCGCTGAAGAGCGGGACAGCTCAAAGCCATCGCTGGGCTTCAGTTCGCCATCCAGAGCACAGAAGGCGAAGAACGCAGCAGCCGGGCAGCGGGCAGGCATTCTAAGGGGCTCAGCGTGCCGGCTTCCAAAGTCCAGCAGAGAGCTGCTTCACAAGCGCATTCAGCTGATGAGAATGCTCCGGCAGCTTCCGAGAGTAAGGCGCAGCCCTTGCACTCCATCATCACACAACCTGGCCAGAAACAGTTGCTTGCACCCTGCCGTGTTGCAGAGTCCACGCAGCTTGAGCGCACCCAGAAGGACGCGTCGAGAAAGAAGGCGTTCTTCAAGGTGCCCCTTCTCGAAGCAGCCTGGAAACTGAGCACAACACACTGCGGCTAGGCAGCTTCCTTCGCCGATAGACGTGCCGTCCCACCCATTAGGCACTCTCGCAGCTCCGTTGCCCGCTTGCAGCAGCTGCTCCCAAAGAAAAAGGCTCCAGGAGCAACAGCCACTGCTGGGCTGAACCTTCCCCTTGCCTCACGTAGAGCAACGAGAAACTGTCCTCTGCACGCTGGCTTTCCCTTCTCCACCGCACCTACCACCGTGATCGCTGCGTCTCGAAGCATAAACCGAGCATCGTTGTTTCCAGGGGCTACTGGAAGAGAACTAGGCAGCAGCACAAGTAGCCGCAAGTCGAGCTTTCTGTTTCCGACTGCTAAAGTGAATCCGCGAACGAGCGAGTGGCAGGCACGCTTCCTCTTGCAGCCTGTGCGAGTCGCACGGCAGCCCGGTGGTGCTCTGCGCCTTCGTTCTTCTGCCCCTTCGTACCACGTCGCGCTTTCGTTTCGCTGCAGACGAACGGTCGTCTGCTTCTCGCCCAGAGAGCACGGTGCCGGCAGCGAAAGCCTCCAGGCTGCTGCTTCTGCCGAAACACGCCTGGGCTATGCACTTTCCCTCGCAGCGCTAGGTAGCGGCACCTTCCGTCTGCGTGGTAGCCTGAACCTTAAGGGAGAGCTTCTCGGCTGCGTCTCGCCCACAGAACACTTTTAGGTCAGCGAGCTTACCCAGAGCTTGCCCCCGATGCGTGGAAGCTTGTATTTGCACCACATTCCAGGGCTAGGCTTCTTGCCTGTACAGCCTGCACAGCGCCGGCAGAGCGCGGTGCTCTCTGCAGCCTTCTTCTCGCTTCCGAGTACCACCGCGCACCTTCCAGCCTTGCAGAGAGCGAAGATGCGGACAGACGTCCCGCACAGAAGAACGTGCCAGGACGAAAAGATGTTCCCCCTTTCCTCCTCGTCGTCGCCCGGATTGTGGTGCTGTGTTGAAAGTCTTGGCCAGCGAAAGGCGAATCCAGCAAGGGCTTCTCTCTTGACGCATTTGGCCGAGCGAGAGCTCCACGGACGCTTTGGACACTGTAAACCAGCAAGAAAATGATTGCACCTCGAGCTGAGGAAAATCCGTGCACAGAGCACTGTGGATGCGTGCAGTTATACACGCGCTGAAGAGCGGGACAGCTCAAAGCCATCGCTGGGCTTCAGTTCGCCATCCAGAGCACAGAAGGCGAAGAACGCAGCAGCCGGGCAGCGGGCAGGCATTCTAAGGGGCTCAGCGTGCCGGCTTCCAAAGTCCAGCAGAGAGCTGCTTCACAAGCGCATTCAGCTGATGAGAATGCTCCGGCAGCTTCCGAGAGTAAGGCGCAGCCCTTGCACTCCATCATCACACAACCTGGCCAGAAACAGTTGCTTGCACCCTGCCGTGTTGCAGAGTCCACGCAGCTTGAGCGCACCCAGAAGGACGCGTCGAGAAAGAAGGCGTTCTTCAAGGTGCCCCTTCTCGAAGCAGCCTGGAAACTGAGCACAACACACTGCGGCTAGGCAGCTTCCTTCGCCGATAGACGTGCCGTCCCACCCATTAGGCACTCTCGCAGCTCCGTTGCCCGCTTGCAGCAGCTGCTCCCAAAGAAAAAGGCTCCAGGAGCAACAGCCACTGCTGGGCTGAACCTTCCCCTTGCCTCACGTAGAGCAACGAGAAACTGTCCTCTGCACGCTGGCTTTCCCTTCTCCACCGCACCTACCACCGTGATCGCTGCGTCTCGAAGCATAAACCGAGCATCGTTGTTTCCAGGGGCTACTGGAAGAGAACTAGGCAGCAGCACAAGTAGCCGCAAGTCGAGCTTTCTGTTTCCGACTGCTAAAGTGAATCCGCGAACGAGCGAGTGGCAGGCACGCTTCCTCTTGCAGCCTGTGCGAGTCGCACGGCAGCCCGGTGGTGCTCTGCGCCTTCGTTCTTCTGCCCCTTCGTACCACGTCGCGCTTTCGTTTCGCTGCAGACGAACGGTCGTCTGCTTCTCGCCCAGAGAGCACGGTGCCGGCAGCGAAAGCCTCCAGGCTGCTGCTTCTGCCGAAACACGCCTGGGCTATGCACTTTCCCTCGCAGCGCTAGGTAGCGGCACCTTCCGTCTGCGTGGTAGCCTGAACCTTAAGGGAGAGCTTCTCGGCTGCGTCTCGCCCACAGAACACTTTTAGGTCAGCGAGCTTACCCAGAGCTTGCCCCCGATGCGTGGAAGCTTGTATTTGCACCACATTCCAGGGCTAGGCTTCTTGCCTGTACAGCCTGCACAGCGCCGGCAGAGCGCGGTGCTCTCTGCAGCCTTCTTCTCGCTTCCGAGTACCACCGCGCACCTTCCAGCCTTGCAGAGAGCGAAGATGCGGACAGACGTCCCGCACAGAAGAACGTGCCAGGACGAAAAGATGTTCCCCCTTTCCTCCTCGTCGTCGCCCGGATTGTGGTGCTGTGTTGAAAGTCTTGGCCAGCGAAAGGCGAATCCAGCAAGGGCTTCTCTCTTGACGCATTTGGCCGAGCGAGAGCTCCACGGACGCTTTGGACACTGTAAACCAGCAAGAAAATGATTGCACCTCGAGCTGAGGAAAATCCGTGCACAGAGCACTGTGGATGCGTGCAGTTATACACGCGCTGAAGAGCGGGACAGCTCAAAGCCATCGCTGGGCTTCAGTTCGCCATCCAGAGCACAGAAGGCGAAGAACGCAGCAGCCGGGCAGCGGGCAGGCATTCTAAGGGGCTCAGCGTGCCGGCTTCCAAAGTCCAGCAGAGAGCTGCTTCACAAGCGCATTCAGCTGATGAGAATGCTCCGGCAGCTTCCGAGAGTAAGGCGCAGCCCTTGCACTCCATCATCACACAACCTGGCCAGAAACAGTTGCTTGCACCCTGCCGTGTTGCAGAGTCCACGCAGCTTGAGCGCACCCAGAAGGACGCGTCGAGAAAGAAGGCGTTCTTCAAGGTGCCCCTTCTCGAAGCAGCCTGGAAACTGAGCACAACACACTGCGGCTAGGCAGCTTCCTTCGCCGATAGACGTGCCGTCCCACCCATTAGGCACTCTCGCAGCTCCGTTGCCCGCTTGCAGCAGCTGCTCCCAAAGAAAAAGGCTCCAGGAGCAACAGCCACTGCTGGGCTGAACCTTCCCCTTGCCTCACGTAGAGCAACGAGAAACTGTCCTCTGCACGCTGGCTTTCCCTTCTCCACCGCACCTACCACCGTGATCGCTGCGTCTCGAAGCATAAACCGAGCATCGTTGTTTCCAGGGGCTACTGGAAGAGAACTAGGCAGCAGCACAAGTAGCCGCAAGTCGAGCTTTCTGTTTCCGACTGCTAAAGTGAATCCGCGAACGAGCGAGTGGCAGGCACGCTTCCTCTTGCAGCCTGTGCGAGTCGCACGGCAGCCCGGTGGTGCTCTGCGCCTTCGTTCTTCTGCCCCTTCGTACCACGTCGCGCTTTCGTTTCGCTGCAGACGAACGGTCGTCTGCTTCTCGCCCAGAGAGCACGGTGCCGGCAGCGAAAGCCTCCAGGCTGCTGCTTCTGCCGAAACACGCCTGGGCTATGCACTTTCCCTCGCAGCGCTAGGTAGCGGCACCTTCCGTCTGCGTGGTAGCCTGAACCTTAAGGGAGAGCTTCTCGGCTGCGTCTCGCCCACAGAACACTTTTAGGTCAGCGAGCTTACCCAGAGCTTGCCCCCGATGCGTGGAAGCTTGTATTTGCACCACATTCCAGGGCTAGGCTTCTTGCCTGTACAGCCTGCACAGCGCCGGCAGAGCGCGGTGCTCTCTGCAGCCTTCTTCTCGCTTCCGAGTACCACCGCGCACCTTCCAGCCTTGCAGAGAGCGAAGATGCGGACAGACGTCCCGCACAGAAGAACGTGCCAGGACGAAAAGATGTTCCCCCTTTCCTCCTCGTCGTCGCCCGGATTGTGGTGCTGTGTTGAAAGTCTTGGCCAGCGAAAGGCGAATCCAGCAAGGGCTTCTCTCTTGACGCATTTGGCCGAGCGAGAGCTCCACGGACGCTTTGGACACTGTAAACCAGCAAGAAAATGATTGCACCTCGAGCTGAGGAAAATCCGTGCACAGAGCACTGTGGATGCGTGCAGTTATACACGCGCTGAAGAGCGGGACAGCTCAAAGCCATCGCTGGGCTTCAGTTCGCCATCCAGAGCACAGAAGGCGAAGAACGCAGCAGCCGGGCAGCGGGCAGGCATTCTAAGGGGCTCAGCGTGCCGGCTTCCAAAGTCCAGCAGAGAGCTGCTTCACAAGCGCATTCAGCTGATGAGAATGCTCCGGCAGCTTCCGAGAGTAAGGCGCAGCCCTTGCACTCCATCATCACACAACCTGGCCAGAAACAGTTGCTTGCACCCTGCCGTGTTGCAGAGTCCACGCAGCTTGAGCGCACCCAGAAGGACGCGTCGAGAAAGAAGGCGTTCTTCAAGGTGCCCCTTCTCGAAGCAGCCTGGAAACTGAGCACAACACACTGCGGCTAGGCAGCTTCCTTCGCCGATAGACGTGCCGTCCCACCCATTAGGCACTCTCGCAGCTCCGTTGCCCGCTTGCAGCAGCTGCTCCCAAAGAAAAAGGCTCCAGGAGCAACAGCCACTGCTGGGCTGAACCTTCCCCTTGCCTCACGTAGAGCAACGAGAAACTGTCCTCTGCACGCTGGCTTTCCCTTCTCCACCGCACCTACCACCGTGATCGCTGCGTCTCGAAGCATAAACCGAGCATCGTTGTTTCCAGGGGCTACTGGAAGAGAACTAGGCAGCAGCACAAGTAGCCGCAAGTCGAGCTTTCTGTTTCCGACTGCTAAAGTGAATCCGCGAACGAGCGAGTGGCAGGCACGCTTCCTCTTGCAGCCTGTGCGAGTCGCACGGCAGCCCGGTGGTGCTCTGCGCCTTCGTTCTTCTGCCCCTTCGTACCACGTCGCGCTTTCGTTTCGCTGCAGACGAACGGTCGTCTGCTTCTCGCCCAGAGAGCACGGTGCCGGCAGCGAAAGCCTCCAGGCTGCTGCTTCTGCCGAAACACGCCTGGGCTATGCACTTTCCCTCGCAGCGCTAGGTAGCGGCACCTTCCGTCTGCGTGGTAGCCTGAACCTTAAGGGAGAGCTTCTCGGCTGCGTCTCGCCCACAGAACACTTTTAGGTCAGCGAGCTTACCCAGAGCTTGCCCCCGATGCGTGGAAGCTTGTATTTGCACCACATTCCAGGGCTAGGCTTCTTGCCTGTACAGCCTGCACAGCGCCGGCAGAGCGCGGTGCTCTCTGCAGCCTTCTTCTCGCTTCCGAGTACCACCGCGCACCTTCCAGCCTTGCAGAGAGCGAAGATGCGGACAGACGTCCCGCACAGAAGAACGTGCCAGGACGAAAAGATGTTCCCCCTTTCCTCCTCGTCGTCGCCCGGATTGTGGTGCTGTGTTGAAAGTCTTGGCCAGCGAAAGGCGAATCCAGCAAGGGCTTCTCTCTTGACGCATTTGGCCGAGCGAGAGCTCCACGGACGCTTTGGACACTGTAAACCAGCAAGAAAATGATTGCACCTCGAGCTGAGGAAAATCCGTGCACAGAGCACTGTGGATGCGTGCAGTTATACACGCGCTGAAGAGCGGGACAGCTCAAAGCCATCGCTGGGCTTCAGTTCGCCATCCAGAGCACAGAAGGCGAAGAACGCAGCAGCCGGGCAGCGGGCAGGCATTCTAAGGGGCTCAGCGTGCCGGCTTCCAAAGTCCAGCAGAGAGCTGCTTCACAAGCGCATTCAGCTGATGAGAATGCTCCGGCAGCTTCCGAGAGTAAGGCGCAGCCCTTGCACTCCATCATCACACAACCTGGCCAGAAACAGTTGCTTGCACCCTGCCGTGTTGCAGAGTCCACGCAGCTTGAGCGCACCCAGAAGGACGCGTCGAGAAAGAAGGCGTTCTTCAAGGTGCCCCTTCTCGAAGCAGCCTGGAAACTGAGCACAACACACTGCGGCTAGGCAGCTTCCTTCGCCGATAGACGTGCCGTCCCACCCATTAGGCACTCTCGCAGCTCCGTTGCCCGCTTGCAGCAGCTGCTCCCAAAGAAAAAGGCTCCAGGAGCAACAGCCACTGCTGGGCTGAACCTTCCCCTTGCCTCACGTAGAGCAACGAGAAACTGTCCTCTGCACGCTGGCTTTCCCTTCTCCACCGCACCTACCACCGTGATCGCTGCGTCTCGAAGCATAAACCGAGCATCGTTGTTTCCAGGGGCTACTGGAAGAGAACTAGGCAGCAGCACAAGTAGCCGCAAGTCGAGCTTTCTGTTTCCGACTGCTAAAGTGAATCCGCGAACGAGCGAGTGGCAGGCACGCTTCCTCTTGCAGCCTGTGCGAGTCGCACGGCAGCCCGGTGGTGCTCTGCGCCTTCGTTCTTCTGCCCCTTCGTACCACGTCGCGCTTTCGTTTCGCTGCAGACGAACGGTCGTCTGCTTCTCGCCCAGAGAGCACGGTGCCGGCAGCGAAAGCCTCCAGGCTGCTGCTTCTGCCGAAACACGCCTGGGCTATGCACTTTCCCTCGCAGCGCTAGGTAGCGGCACCTTCCGTCTGCGTGGTAGCCTGAACCTTAAGGGAGAGCTTCTCGGCTGCGTCTCGCCCACAGAACACTTTTAGGTCAGCGAGCTTACCCAGAGCTTGCCCCCGATGCGTGGAAGCTTGTATTTGCACCACATTCCAGGGCTAGGCTTCTTGCCTGTACAGCCTGCACAGCGCCGGCAGAGCGCGGTGCTCTCTGCAGCCTTCTTCTCGCTTCCGAGTACCACCGCGCACCTTCCAGCCTTGCAGAGAGCGAAGATGCGGACAGACGTCCCGCACAGAAGAACGTGCCAGGACGAAAAGATGTTCCCCCTTTCCTCCTCGTCGTCGCCCGGATTGTGGTGCTGTGTTGAAAGTCTTGGCCAGCGAAAGGCGAATCCAGCAAGGGCTTCTCTCTTGACGCATTTGGCCGAGCGAGAGCTCCACGGACGCTTTGGACACTGTAAACCAGCAAGAAAATGATTGCACCTCGAGCTGAGGAAAATCCGTGCACAGAGCACTGTGGATGCGTGCAGTTATACACGCGCTGAAGAGCGGGACAGCTCAAAGCCATCGCTGGGCTTCAGTTCGCCATCCAGAGCACAGAAGGCGAAGAACGCAGCAGCCGGGCAGCGGGCAGGCATTCTAAGGGGCTCAGCGTGCCGGCTTCCAAAGTCCAGCAGAGAGCTGCTTCACAAGCGCATTCAGCTGATGAGAATGCTCCGGCAGCTTCCGAGAGTAAGGCGCAGCCCTTGCACTCCATCATCACACAACCTGGCCAGAAACAGTTGCTTGCACCCTGCCGTGTTGCAGAGTCCACGCAGCTTGAGCGCACCCAGAAGGACGCGTCGAGAAAGAAGGCGTTCTTCAAGGTGCCCCTTCTCGAAGCAGCCTGGAAACTGAGCACAACACACTGCGGCTAGGCAGCTTCCTTCGCCGATAGACGTGCCGTCCCACCCATTAGGCACTCTCGCAGCTCCGTTGCCCGCTTGCAGCAGCTGCTCCCAAAGAAAAAGGCTCCAGGAGCAACAGCCACTGCTGGGCTGAACCTTCCCCTTGCCTCACGTAGAGCAACGAGAAACTGTCCTCTGCACGCTGGCTTTCCCTTCTCCACCGCACCTACCACCGTGATCGCTGCGTCTCGAAGCATAAACCGAGCATCGTTGTTTCCAGGGGCTACTGGAAGAGAACTAGGCAGCAGCACAAGTAGCCGCAAGTCGAGCTTTCTGTTTCCGACTGCTAAAGTGAATCCGCGAACGAGCGAGTGGCAGGCACGCTTCCTCTTGCAGCCTGTGCGAGTCGCACGGCAGCCCGGTGGTGCTCTGCGCCTTCGTTCTTCTGCCCCTTCGTACCACGTCGCGCTTTCGTTTCGCTGCAGACGAACGGTCGTCTGCTTCTCGCCCAGAGAGCACGGTGCCGGCAGCGAAAGCCTCCAGGCTGCTGCTTCTGCCGAAACACGCCTGGGCTATGCACTTTCCCTCGCAGCGCTAGGTAGCGGCACCTTCCGTCTGCGTGGTAGCCTGAACCTTAAGGGAGAGCTTCTCGGCTGCGTCTCGCCCACAGAACACTTTTAGGTCAGCGAGCTTACCCAGAGCTTGCCCCCGATGCGTGGAAGCTTGTATTTGCACCACATTCCAGGGCTAGGCTTCTTGCCTGTACAGCCTGCACAGCGCCGGCAGAGCGCGGTGCTCTCTGCAGCCTTCTTCTCGCTTCCGAGTACCACCGCGCACCTTCCAGCCTTGCAGAGAGCGAAGATGCGGACAGACGTCCCGCACAGAAGAACGTGCCAGGACGAAAAGATGTTCCCCCTTTCCTCCTCGTCGTCGCCCGGATTGTGGTGCTGTGTTGAAAGTCTTGGCCAGCGAAAGGCGAATCCAGCAAGGGCTTCTCTCTTGACGCATTTGGCCGAGCGAGAGCTCCACGGACGCTTTGGACACTGTAAACCAGCAAGAAAATGATTGCACCTCGAGCTGAGGAAAATCCGTGCACAGAGCACTGTGGATGCGTGCAGTTATACACGCGCTGAAGAGCGGGACAGCTCAAAGCCATCGCTGGGCTTCAGTTCGCCATCCAGAGCACAGAAGGCGAAGAACGCAGCAGCCGGGCAGCGGGCAGGCATTCTAAGGGGCTCAGCGTGCCGGCTTCCAAAGTCCAGCAGAGAGCTGCTTCACAAGCGCATTCAGCTGATGAGAATGCTCCGGCAGCTTCCGAGAGTAAGGCGCAGCCCTTGCACTCCATCATCACACAACCTGGCCAGAAACAGTTGCTTGCACCCTGCCGTGTTGCAGAGTCCACGCAGCTTGAGCGCACCCAGAAGGACGCGTCGAGAAAGAAGGCGTTCTTCAAGGTGCCCCTTCTCGAAGCAGCCTGGAAACTGAGCACAACACACTGCGGCTAGGCAGCTTCCTTCGCCGATAGACGTGCCGTCCCACCCATTAGGCACTCTCGCAGCTCCGTTGCCCGCTTGCAGCAGCTGCTCCCAAAGAAAAAGGCTCCAGGAGCAACAGCCACTGCTGGGCTGAACCTTCCCCTTGCCTCACGTAGAGCAACGAGAAACTGTCCTCTGCACGCTGGCTTTCCCTTCTCCACCGCACCTACCACCGTGATCGCTGCGTCTCGAAGCATAAACCGAGCATCGTTGTTTCCAGGGGCTACTGGAAGAGAACTAGGCAGCAGCACAAGTAGCCGCAAGTCGAGCTTTCTGTTTCCGACTGCTAAAGTGAATCCGCGAACGAGCGAGTGGCAGGCACGCTTCCTCTTGCAGCCTGTGCGAGTCGCACGGCAGCCCGGTGGTGCTCTGCGCCTTCGTTCTTCTGCCCCTTCGTACCACGTCGCGCTTTCGTTTCGCTGCAGACGAACGGTCGTCTGCTTCTCGCCCAGAGAGCACGGTGCCGGCAGCGAAAGCCTCCAGGCTGCTGCTTCTGCCGAAACACGCCTGGGCTATGCACTTTCCCTCGCAGCGCTAGGTAGCGGCACCTTCCGTCTGCGTGGTAGCCTGAACCTTAAGGGAGAGCTTCTCGGCTGCGTCTCGCCCACAGAACACTTTTAGGTCAGCGAGCTTACCCAGAGCTTGCCCCCGATGCGTGGAAGCTTGTATTTGCACCACATTCCAGGGCTAGGCTTCTTGCCTGTACAGCCTGCACAGCGCCGGCAGAGCGCGGTGCTCTCTGCAGCCTTCTTCTCGCTTCCGAGTACCACCGCGCACCTTCCAGCCTTGCAGAGAGCGAAGATGCGGACAGACGTCCCGCACAGAAGAACGTGCCAGGACGAAAAGATGTTCCCCCTTTCCTCCTCGTCGTCGCCCGGATTGTGGTGCTGTGTTGAAAGTCTTGGCCAGCGAAAGGCGAATCCAGCAAGGGCTTCTCTCTTGACGCATTTGGCCGAGCGAGAGCTCCACGGACGCTTTGGACACTGTAAACCAGCAAGAAAATGATTGCACCTCGAGCTGAGGAAAATCCGTGCACAGAGCACTGTGGATGCGTGCAGTTATACACGCGCTGAAGAGCGGGACAGCTCAAAGCCATCGCTGGGCTTCAGTTCGCCATCCAGAGCACAGAAGGCGAAGAACGCAGCAGCCGGGCAGCGGGCAGGCATTCTAAGGGGCTCAGCGTGCCGGCTTCCAAAGTCCAGCAGAGAGCTGCTTCACAAGCGCATTCAGCTGATGAGAATGCTCCGGCAGCTTCCGAGAGTAAGGCGCAGCCCTTGCACTCCATCATCACACAACCTGGCCAGAAACAGTTGCTTGCACCCTGCCGTGTTGCAGAGTCCACGCAGCTTGAGCGCACCCAGAAGGACGCGTCGAGAAAGAAGGCGTTCTTCAAGGTGCCCCTTCTCGAAGCAGCCTGGAAACTGAGCACAACACACTGCGGCTAGGCAGCTTCCTTCGCCGATAGACGTGCCGTCCCACCCATTAGGCACTCTCGCAGCTCCGTTGCCCGCTTGCAGCAGCTGCTCCCAAAGAAAAAGGCTCCAGGAGCAACAGCCACTGCTGGGCTGAACCTTCCCCTTGCCTCACGTAGAGCAACGAGAAACTGTCCTCTGCACGCTGGCTTTCCCTTCTCCACCGCACCTACCACCGTGATCGCTGCGTCTCGAAGCATAAACCGAGCATCGTTGTTTCCAGGGGCTACTGGAAGAGAACTAGGCAGCAGCACAAGTAGCCGCAAGTCGAGCTTTCTGTTTCCGACTGCTAAAGTGAATCCGCGAACGAGCGAGTGGCAGGCACGCTTCCTCTTGCAGCCTGTGCGAGTCGCACGGCAGCCCGGTGGTGCTCTGCGCCTTCGTTCTTCTGCCCCTTCGTACCACGTCGCGCTTTCGTTTCGCTGCAGACGAACGGTCGTCTGCTTCTCGCCCAGAGAGCACGGTGCCGGCAGCGAAAGCCTCCAGGCTGCTGCTTCTGCCGAAACACGCCTGGGCTATGCACTTTCCCTCGCAGCGCTAGGTAGCGGCACCTTCCGTCTGCGTGGTAGCCTGAACCTTAAGGGAGAGCTTCTCGGCTGCGTCTCGCCCACAGAACACTTTTAGGTCAGCGAGCTTACCCAGAGCTTGCCCCCGATGCGTGGAAGCTTGTATTTGCACCACATTCCAGGGCTAGGCTTCTTGCCTGTACAGCCTGCACAGCGCCGGCAGAGCGCGGTGCTCTCTGCAGCCTTCTTCTCGCTTCCGAGTACCACCGCGCACCTTCCAGCCTTGCAGAGAGCGAAGATGCGGACAGACGTCCCGCACAGAAGAACGTGCCAGGACGAAAAGATGTTCCCCCTTTCCTCCTCGTCGTCGCCCGGATTGTGGTGCTGTGTTGAAAGTCTTGGCCAGCGAAAGGCGAATCCAGCAAGGGCTTCTCTCTTGACGCATTTGGCCGAGCGAGAGCTCCACGGACGCTTTGGACACTGTAAACCAGCAAGAAAATGATTGCACCTCGAGCTGAGGAAAATCCGTGCACAGAGCACTGTGGATGCGTGCAGTTATACACGCGCTGAAGAGCGGGACAGCTCAAAGCCATCGCTGGGCTTCAGTTCGCCATCCAGAGCACAGAAGGCGAAGAACGCAGCAGCCGGGCAGCGGGCAGGCATTCTAAGGGGCTCAGCGTGCCGGCTTCCAAAGTCCAGCAGAGAGCTGCTTCACAAGCGCATTCAGCTGATGAGAATGCTCCGGCAGCTTCCGAGAGTAAGGCGCAGCCCTTGCACTCCATCATCACACAACCTGGCCAGAAACAGTTGCTTGCACCCTGCCGTGTTGCAGAGTCCACGCAGCTTGAGCGCACCCAGAAGGACGCGTCGAGAAAGAAGGCGTTCTTCAAGGTGCCCCTTCTCGAAGCAGCCTGGAAACTGAGCACAACACACTGCGGCTAGGCAGCTTCCTTCGCCGATAGACGTGCCGTCCCACCCATTAGGCACTCTCGCAGCTCCGTTGCCCGCTTGCAGCAGCTGCTCCCAAAGAAAAAGGCTCCAGGAGCAACAGCCACTGCTGGGCTGAACCTTCCCCTTGCCTCACGTAGAGCAACGAGAAACTGTCCTCTGCACGCTGGCTTTCCCTTCTCCACCGCACCTACCACCGTGATCGCTGCGTCTCGAAGCATAAACCGAGCATCGTTGTTTCCAGGGGCTACTGGAAGAGAACTAGGCAGCAGCACAAGTAGCCGCAAGTCGAGCTTTCTGTTTCCGACTGCTAAAGTGAATCCGCGAACGAGCGAGTGGCAGGCACGCTTCCTCTTGCAGCCTGTGCGAGTCGCACGGCAGCCCGGTGGTGCTCTGCGCCTTCGTTCTTCTGCCCCTTCGTACCACGTCGCGCTTTCGTTTCGCTGCAGACGAACGGTCGTCTGCTTCTCGCCCAGAGAGCACGGTGCCGGCAGCGAAAGCCTCCAGGCTGCTGCTTCTGCCGAAACACGCCTGGGCTATGCACTTTCCCTCGCAGCGCTAGGTAGCGGCACCTTCCGTCTGCGTGGTAGCCTGAACCTTAAGGGAGAGCTTCTCGGCTGCGTCTCGCCCACAGAACACTTTTAGGTCAGCGAGCTTACCCAGAGCTTGCCCCCGATGCGTGGAAGCTTGTATTTGCACCACATTCCAGGGCTAGGCTTCTTGCCTGTACAGCCTGCACAGCGCCGGCAGAGCGCGGTGCTCTCTGCAGCCTTCTTCTCGCTTCCGAGTACCACCGCGCACCTTCCAGCCTTGCAGAGAGCGAAGATGCGGACAGACGTCCCGCACAGAAGAACGTGCCAGGACGAAAAGATGTTCCCCCTTTCCTCCTCGTCGTCGCCCGGATTGTGGTGCTGTGTTGAAAGTCTTGGCCAGCGAAAGGCGAATCCAGCAAGGGCTTCTCTCTTGACGCATTTGGCCGAGCGAGAGCTCCACGGACGCTTTGGACACTGTAAACCAGCAAGAAAATGATTGCACCTCGAGCTGAGGAAAATCCGTGCACAGAGCACTGTGGATGCGTGCAGTTATACACGCGCTGAAGAGCGGGACAGCTCAAAGCCATCGCTGGGCTTCAGTTCGCCATCCAGAGCACAGAAGGCGAAGAACGCAGCAGCCGGGCAGCGGGCAGGCATTCTAAGGGGCTCAGCGTGCCGGCTTCCAAAGTCCAGCAGAGAGCTGCTTCACAAGCGCATTCAGCTGATGAGAATGCTCCGGCAGCTTCCGAGAGTAAGGCGCAGCCCTTGCACTCCATCATCACACAACCTGGCCAGAAACAGTTGCTTGCACCCTGCCGTGTTGCAGAGTCCACGCAGCTTGAGCGCACCCAGAAGGACGCGTCGAGAAAGAAGGCGTTCTTCAAGGTGCCCCTTCTCGAAGCAGCCTGGAAACTGAGCACAACACACTGCGGCTAGGCAGCTTCCTTCGCCGATAGACGTGCCGTCCCACCCATTAGGCACTCTCGCAGCTCCGTTGCCCGCTTGCAGCAGCTGCTCCCAAAGAAAAAGGCTCCAGGAGCAACAGCCACTGCTGGGCTGAACCTTCCCCTTGCCTCACGTAGAGCAACGAGAAACTGTCCTCTGCACGCTGGCTTTCCCTTCTCCACCGCACCTACCACCGTGATCGCTGCGTCTCGAAGCATAAACCGAGCATCGTTGTTTCCAGGGGCTACTGGAAGAGAACTAGGCAGCAGCACAAGTAGCCGCAAGTCGAGCTTTCTGTTTCCGACTGCTAAAGTGAATCCGCGAACGAGCGAGTGGCAGGCACGCTTCCTCTTGCAGCCTGTGCGAGTCGCACGGCAGCCCGGTGGTGCTCTGCGCCTTCGTTCTTCTGCCCCTTCGTACCACGTCGCGCTTTCGTTTCGCTGCAGACGAACGGTCGTCTGCTTCTCGCCCAGAGAGCACGGTGCCGGCAGCGAAAGCCTCCAGGCTGCTGCTTCTGCCGAAACACGCCTGGGCTATGCACTTTCCCTCGCAGCGCTAGGTAGCGGCACCTTCCGTCTGCGTGGTAGCCTGAACCTTAAGGGAGAGCTTCTCGGCTGCGTCTCGCCCACAGAACACTTTTAGGTCAGCGAGCTTACCCAGAGCTTGCCCCCGATGCGTGGAAGCTTGTATTTGCACCACATTCCAGGGCTAGGCTTCTTGCCTGTACAGCCTGCACAGCGCCGGCAGAGCGCGGTGCTCTCTGCAGCCTTCTTCTCGCTTCCGAGTACCACCGCGCACCTTCCAGCCTTGCAGAGAGCGAAGATGCGGACAGACGTCCCGCACAGAAGAACGTGCCAGGACGAAAAGATGTTCCCCCTTTCCTCCTCGTCGTCGCCCGGATTGTGGTGCTGTGTTGAAAGTCTTGGCCAGCGAAAGGCGAATCCAGCAAGGGCTTCTCTCTTGACGCATTTGGCCGAGCGAGAGCTCCACGGACGCTTTGGACACTGTAAACCAGCAAGAAAATGATTGCACCTCGAGCTGAGGAAAATCCGTGCACAGAGCACTGTGGATGCGTGCAGTTATACACGCGCTGAAGAGCGGGACAGCTCAAAGCCATCGCTGGGCTTCAGTTCGCCATCCAGAGCACAGAAGGCGAAGAACGCAGCAGCCGGGCAGCGGGCAGGCATTCTAAGGGGCTCAGCGTGCCGGCTTCCAAAGTCCAGCAGAGAGCTGCTTCACAAGCGCATTCAGCTGATGAGAATGCTCCGGCAGCTTCCGAGAGTAAGGCGCAGCCCTTGCACTCCATCATCACACAACCTGGCCAGAAACAGTTGCTTGCACCCTGCCGTGTTGCAGAGTCCACGCAGCTTGAGCGCACCCAGAAGGACGCGTCGAGAAAGAAGGCGTTCTTCAAGGTGCCCCTTCTCGAAGCAGCCTGGAAACTGAGCACAACACACTGCGGCTAGGCAGCTTCCTTCGCCGATAGACGTGCCGTCCCACCCATTAGGCACTCTCGCAGCTCCGTTGCCCGCTTGCAGCAGCTGCTCCCAAAGAAAAAGGCTCCAGGAGCAACAGCCACTGCTGGGCTGAACCTTCCCCTTGCCTCACGTAGAGCAACGAGAAACTGTCCTCTGCACGCTGGCTTTCCCTTCTCCACCGCACCTACCACCGTGATCGCTGCGTCTCGAAGCATAAACCGAGCATCGTTGTTTCCAGGGGCTACTGGAAGAGAACTAGGCAGCAGCACAAGTAGCCGCAAGTCGAGCTTTCTGTTTCCGACTGCTAAAGTGAATCCGCGAACGAGCGAGTGGCAGGCACGCTTCCTCTTGCAGCCTGTGCGAGTCGCACGGCAGCCCGGTGGTGCTCTGCGCCTTCGTTCTTCTGCCCCTTCGTACCACGTCGCGCTTTCGTTTCGCTGCAGACGAACGGTCGTCTGCTTCTCGCCCAGAGAGCACGGTGCCGGCAGCGAAAGCCTCCAGGCTGCTGCTTCTGCCGAAACACGCCTGGGCTATGCACTTTCCCTCGCAGCGCTAGGTAGCGGCACCTTCCGTCTGCGTGGTAGCCTGAACCTTAAGGGAGAGCTTCTCGGCTGCGTCTCGCCCACAGAACACTTTTAGGTCAGCGAGCTTACCCAGAGCTTGCCCCCGATGCGTGGAAGCTTGTATTTGCACCACATTCCAGGGCTAGGCTTCTTGCCTGTACAGCCTGCACAGCGCCGGCAGAGCGCGGTGCTCTCTGCAGCCTTCTTCTCGCTTCCGAGTACCACCGCGCACCTTCCAGCCTTGCAGAGAGCGAAGATGCGGACAGACGTCCCGCACAGAAGAACGTGCCAGGACGAAAAGATGTTCCCCCTTTCCTCCTCGTCGTCGCCCGGATTGTGGTGCTGTGTTGAAAGTCTTGGCCAGCGAAAGGCGAATCCAGCAAGGGCTTCTCTCTTGACGCATTTGGCCGAGCGAGAGCTCCACGGACGCTTTGGACACTGTAAACCAGCAAGAAAATGATTGCACCTCGAGCTGAGGAAAATCCGTGCACAGAGCACTGTGGATGCGTGCAGTTATACACGCGCTGAAGAGCGGGACAGCTCAAAGCCATCGCTGGGCTTCAGTTCGCCATCCAGAGCACAGAAGGCGAAGAACGCAGCAGCCGGGCAGCGGGCAGGCATTCTAAGGGGCTCAGCGTGCCGGCTTCCAAAGTCCAGCAGAGAGCTGCTTCACAAGCGCATTCAGCTGATGAGAATGCTCCGGCAGCTTCCGAGAGTAAGGCGCAGCCCTTGCACTCCATCATCACACAACCTGGCCAGAAACAGTTGCTTGCACCCTGCCGTGTTGCAGAGTCCACGCAGCTTGAGCGCACCCAGAAGGACGCGTCGAGAAAGAAGGCGTTCTTCAAGGTGCCCCTTCTCGAAGCAGCCTGGAAACTGAGCACAACACACTGCGGCTAGGCAGCTTCCTTCGCCGATAGACGTGCCGTCCCACCCATTAGGCACTCTCGCAGCTCCGTTGCCCGCTTGCAGCAGCTGCTCCCAAAGAAAAAGGCTCCAGGAGCAACAGCCACTGCTGGGCTGAACCTTCTCCTTGCCTCACGTAGAGCAACGAGAAACTGTCCTCTGCACGCTGGCTTTCCCTTCTCCACCGCACCTACCACCGTGATCGCTGCGTCTCGAAGCATAAACCGAGCATCGTTGTTTCCAGGGGCTACTGGAAGAGAACTAGGCAGCAGCACAAGTAGCCGCAAGTCGAGCTTTCTGTTTCCGACTGCTAAAGTGAATCCGCGAACGAGCGAGTGGCAGGCACGCTTCCTCTTGCAGCCTGTGCGAGTCGCACGGCAGCCCGGTGGTGCTCTGCGCCTTCGTTCTTCTGCCCCTTCGTACCACGTCGCGCTTTCGTTTCGCTGCAGACGAACGGTCGTCTGCTTCTCGCCCAGAGAGCACGGTGCCGGCAGCGAAAGCCTCCAGGCTGCTGCTTCTGCCGAAACACGCCTGGGCTATGCACTTTCCCTCGCAGCGCTAGGTAGCGGCACCTTCCGTCTGCGTGGTAGCCTGAACCTTAAGGGAGAGCTTCTCGGCTGCGTCTCGCCCACAGAACACTTTTAGGTCAGCGAGCTTACCCAGAGCTTGCCCCCGATGCGTGGAAGCTTGTATTTGCACCACATTCCAGGGCTAGGCTTCTTGCCTGTACAGCCTGCACAGCGCCGGCAGAGCGCGGTGCTCTCTGCAGCCTTCTTCTCGCTTCCGAGTACCACCGCGCACCTTCCAGCCTTGCAGAGAGCGAAGATGCGGACAGACGTCCCGCACAGAAGAACGTGCCAGGACGAAAAGATGTTCCCCCTTTCCTCCTCGTCGTCGCCCGGATTGTGGTGCTGTGTTGAAAGTCTTGGCCAGCGAAAGGCGAATCCAGCAAGGGCTTCTCTCTTGACGCATTTGGCCGAGCGAGAGCTCCACGGACGCTTTGGACACTGTAAACCAGCAAGAAAATGATTGCACCTCGAGCTGAGGAAAATCCGTGCACAGAGCACTGTGGATGCGTGCAGTTATACACGCGCTGAAGAGCGGGACAGCTCAAAGCCATCGCTGGGCTTCAGTTCGCCATCCAGAGCACAGAAGGCGAAGAACGCAGCAGCCGGGCAGCGGGCAGGCATTCTAAGGGGCTCAGCGTGCCGGCTTCCAAAGTCCAGCAGAGAGCTGCTTCACAAGCGCATTCAGCTGATGAGAATGCTCCGGCAGCTTCCGAGAGTAAGGCGCAGCCCTTGCACTCCATCATCACACAACCTGGCCAGAAACAGTTGCTTGCACCCTGCCGTGTTGCAGAGTCCACGCAGCTTGAGCGCACCCAGAAGGACGCGTCGAGAAAGAAGGCGTTCTTCAAGGTGCCCCTTCTCGAAGCAGCCTGGAAACTGAGCACAACACACTGCGGCTAGGCAGCTTCCTTCGCCGATAGACGTGCCGTCCCACCCATTAGGCACTCTCGCAGCTCCGTTGCCCGCTTGCAGCAGCTGCTCCCAAAGAAAAAGGCTCCAGGAGCAACAGCCACTGCTGGGCTGAACCTTCCCCTTGCCTCACGTAGAGCAACGAGAAACTGTCCTCTGCACGCTGGCTTTCCCTTCTCCACCGCACCTACCACCGTGATCGCTGCGTCTCGAAGCATAAACCGAGCATCGTTGTTTCCAGGGGCTACTGGAAGAGAACTAGGCAGCAGCACAAGTAGCCGCAAGTCGAGCTTTCTGTTTCCGACTGCTAAAGTGAATCCGCGAACGAGCGAGTGGCAGGCACGCTTCCTCTTGCAGCCTGTGCGAGTCGCACGGCAGCCCGGTGGTGCTCTGCGCCTTCGTTCTTCTGCCCCTTCGTACCACGTCGCGCTTTCGTTTCGCTGCAGACGAACGGTCGTCTGCTTCTCGCCCAGAGAGCACGGTGCCGGCAGCGAAAGCCTCCAGGCTGCTGCTTCTGCCGAAACACGCCTGGGCTATGCACTTTCCCTCGCAGCGCTAGGTAGCGGCACCTTCCGTCTGCGTGGTAGCCTGAACCTTAAGGGAGAGCTTCTCGGCTGCGTCTCGCCCACAGAACACTTTTAGGTCAGCGAGCTTACCCAGAGCTTGCCCCCGATGCGTGGAAGCTTGTATTTGCACCACATTCCAGGGCTAGGCTTCTTGCCTGTACAGCCTGCACAGCGCCGGCAGAGCGCGGTGCTCTCTGCAGCCTTCTTCTCGCTTCCGAGTACCACCGCGCACCTTCCAGCCTTGCAGAGAGCGAAGATGCGGACAGACGTCCCGCACAGAAGAACGTGCCAGGACGAAAAGATGTTCCCCCTTTCCTCCTCGTCGTCGCCCGGATTGTGGTGCTGTGTTGAAAGTCTTGGCCAGCGAAAGGCGAATCCAGCAAGGGCTTCTCTCTTGACGCATTTGGCCGAGCGAGAGCTCCACGGACGCTTTGGACACTGTAAACCAGCAAGAAAATGATTGCACCTCGAGCTGAGGAAAATCCGTGCACAGAGCACTGTGGATGCGTGCAGTTATACACGCGCTGAAGAGCGGGACAGCTCAAAGCCATCGCTGGGCTTCAGTTCGCCATCCAGAGCACAGAAGGCGAAGAACGCAGCAGCCGGGCAGCGGGCAGGCATTCTAAGGGGCTCAGCGTGCCGGCTTCCAAAGTCCAGCAGAGAGCTGCTTCACAAGCGCATTCAGCTGATGAGAATGCTCCGGCAGCTTCCGAGAGTAAGGCGCAGCCCTTGCACTCCATCATCACACAACCTGGCCAGAAACAGTTGCTTGCACCCTGCCGTGTTGCAGAGTCCACGCAGCTTGAGCGCACCCAGAAGGACGCGTCGAGAAAGAAGGCGTTCTTCAAGGTGCCCCTTCTCGAAGCAGCCTGGAAACTGAGCACAACACACTGCGGCTAGGCAGCTTCCTTCGCCGATAGACGTGCCGTCCCACCCATTAGGCACTCTCGCAGCTCCGTTGCCCGCTTGCAGCAGCTGCTCCCAAAGAAAAAGGCTCCAGGAGCAACAGCCACTGCTGGGCTGAACCTTCCCCTTGCCTCACGTAGAGCAACGAGAAACTGTCCTCTGCACGCTGGCTTTCCCTTCTCCACCGCACCTACCACCGTGATCGCTGCGTCTCGAAGCATAAACCGAGCATCGTTGTTTCCAGGGGCTACTGGAAGAGAACTAGGCAGCAGCACAAGTAGCCGCAAGTCGAGCTTTCTGTTTCCGACTGCTAAAGTGAATCCGCGAACGAGCGAGTGGCAGGCACGCTTCCTCTTGCAGCCTGTGCGAGTCGCACGGCAGCCCGGTGGTGCTCTGCGCCTTCGTTCTTCTGCCCCTTCGTACCACGTCGCGCTTTCGTTTCGCTGCAGACGAACGGTCGTCTGCTTCTCGCCCAGAGAGCACGGTGCCGGCAGCGAAAGCCTCCAGGCTGCTGCTTCTGCCGAAACACGCCTGGGCTATGCACTTTCCCTCGCAGCGCTAGGTAGCGGCACCTTCCGTCTGCGTGGTAGCCTGAACCTTAAGGGAGAGCTTCTCGGCTGCGTCTCGCCCACAGAACACTTTTAGGTCAGCGAGCTTACCCAGAGCTTGCCCCCGATGCGTGGAAGCTTGTATTTGCACCACATTCCAGGGCTAGGCTTCTTGCCTGTACAGCCTGCACAGCGCCGGCAGAGCGCGGTGCTCTCTGCAGCCTTCTTCTCGCTTCCGAGTACCACCGCGCACCTTCCAGCCTTGCAGAGAGCGAAGATGCGGACAGACGTCCCGCACAGAAGAACGTGCCAGGACGAAAAGATGTTCCCCCTTTCCTCCTCGTCGTCGCCCGGATTGTGGTGCTGTGTTGAAAGTCTTGGCCAGCGAAAGGCGAATCCAGCAAGGGCTTCTCTCTTGACGCATTTGGCCGAGCGAGAGCTCCACGGACGCTTTGGACACTGTAAACCAGCAAGAAAATGATTGCACCTCGAGCTGAGGAAAATCCGTGCACAGAGCACTGTGGATGCGTGCAGTTATACACGCGCTGAAGAGCGGGACAGCTCAAAGCCATCGCTGGGCTTCAGTTCGCCATCCAGAGCACAGAAGGCGAAGAACGCAGCAGCCGGGCAGCGGGCAGGCATTCTAAGGGGCTCAGCGTGCCGGCTTCCAAAGTCCAGCAGAGAGCTGCTTCACAAGCGCATTCAGCTGATGAGAATGCTCCGGCAGCTTCCGAGAGTAAGGCGCAGCCCTTGCACTCCATCATCACACAACCTGGCCAGAAACAGTTGCTTGCACCCTGCCGTGTTGCAGAGTCCACGCAGCTTGAGCGCACCCAGAAGGACGCGTCGAGAAAGAAGGCGTTCTTCAAGGTGCCCCTTCTCGAAGCAGCCTGGAAACTGAGCACAACACACTGCGGCTAGGCAGCTTCCTTCGCCGATAGACGTGCCGTCCCACCCATTAGGCACTCTCGCAGCTCCGTTGCCCGCTTGCAGCAGCTGCTCCCAAAGAAAAAGGCTCCAGGAGCAACAGCCACTGCTGGGCTGAACCTTCCCCTTGCCTCACGTAGAGCAACGAGAAACTGTCCTCTGCACGCTGGCTTTCCCTTCTCCACCGCACCTACCACCGTGATCGCTGCGTCTCGAAGCATAAACCGAGCATCGTTGTTTCCAGGGGCTACTGGAAGAGAACTAGGCAGCAGCACAAGTAGCCGCAAGTCGAGCTTTCTGTTTCCGACTGCTAAAGTGAATCCGCGAACGAGCGAGTGGCAGGCACGCTTCCTCTTGCAGCCTGTGCGAGTCGCACGGCAGCCCGGTGGTGCTCTGCGCCTTCGTTCTTCTGCCCCTTCGTACCACGTCGCGCTTTCGTTTCGCTGCAGACGAACGGTCGTCTGCTTCTCGCCCAGAGAGCACGGTGCCGGCAGCGAAAGCCTCCAGGCTGCTGCTTCTGCCGAAACACGCCTGGGCTATGCACTTTCCCTCGCAGCGCTAGGTAGCGGCACCTTCCGTCTGCGTGGTAGCCTGAACCTTAAGGGAGAGCTTCTCGGCTGCGTCTCGCCCACAGAACACTTTTAGGTCAGCGAGCTTACCCAGAGCTTGCCCCCGATGCGTGGAAGCTTGTATTTGCACCACATTCCAGGGCTAGGCTTCTTGCCTGTACAGCCTGCACAGCGCCGGCAGAGCGCGGTGCTCTCTGCAGCCTTCTTCTCGCTTCCGAGTACCACCGCGCACCTTCCAGCCTTGCAGAGAGCGAAGATGCGGACAGACGTCCCGCACAGAAGAACGTGCCAGGACGAAAAGATGTTCCCCCTTTCCTCCTCGTCGTCGCCCGGATTGTGGTGCTGTGTTGAAAGTCTTGGCCAGCGAAAGGCGAATCCAGCAAGGGCTTCTCTCTTGACGCATTTGGCCGAGCGAGAGCTCCACGGACGCTTTGGACACTGTAAACCAGCAAGAAAATGATTGCACCTCGAGCTGAGGAAAATCCGTGCACAGAGCACTGTGGATGCGTGCAGTTATACACGCGCTGAAGAGCGGGACAGCTCAAAGCCATCGCTGGGCTTCAGTTCGCCATCCAGAGCACAGAAGGCGAAGAACGCAGCAGCCGGGCAGCGGGCAGGCATTCTAAGGGGCTCAGCGTGCCGGCTTCCAAAGTCCAGCAGAGAGCTGCTTCACAAGCGCATTCAGCTGATGAGAATGCTCCGGCAGCTTCCGAGAGTAAGGCGCAGCCCTTGCACTCCATCATCACACAACCTGGCCAGAAACAGTTGCTTGCACCCTGCCGTGTTGCAGAGTCCACGCAGCTTGAGCGCACCCAGAAGGACGCGTCGAGAAAGAAGGCGTTCTTCAAGGTGCCCCTTCTCGAAGCAGCCTGGAAACTGAGCACAACACACTGCGGCTAGGCAGCTTCCTTCGCCGATAGACGTGCCGTCCCACCCATTAGGCACTCTCGCAGCTCCGTTGCCCGCTTGCAGCAGCTGCTCCCAAAGAAAAAGGCTCCAGGAGCAACAGCCACTGCTGGGCTGAACCTTCCCCTTGCCTCACGTAGAGCAACGAGAAACTGTCCTCTGCACGCTGGCTTTCCCTTCTCCACCGCACCTACCACCGTGATCGCTGCGTCTCGAAGCATAAACCGAGCATCGTTGTTTCCAGGGGCTACTGGAAGAGAACTAGGCAGCAGCACAAGTAGCCGCAAGTCGAGCTTTCTGTTTCCGACTGCTAAAGTGAATCCGCGAACGAGCGAGTGGCAGGCACGCTTCCTCTTGCAGCCTGTGCGAGTCGCACGGCAGCCCGGTGGTGCTCTGCGCCTTCGTTCTTCTGCCCCTTCGTACCACGTCGCGCTTTCGTTTCGCTGCAGACGAACGGTCGTCTGCTTCTCGCCCAGAGAGCACGGTGCCGGCAGCGAAAGCCTCCAGGCTGCTGCTTCTGCCGAAACACGCCTGGGCTATGCACTTTCCCTCGCAGCGCTAGGTAGCGGCACCTTCCGTCTGCGTGGTAGCCTGAACCTTAAGGGAGAGCTTCTCGGCTGCGTCTCGCCCACAGAACACTTTTAGGTCAGCGAGCTTACCCAGAGCTTGCCCCCGATGCGTGGAAGCTTGTATTTGCACCACATTCCAGGGCTAGGCTTCTTGCCTGTACAGCCTGCACAGCGCCGGCAGAGCGCGGTGCTCTCTGCAGCCTTCTTCTCGCTTCCGAGTACCACCGCGCACCTTCCAGCCTTGCAGAGAGCGAAGATGCGGACAGACGTCCCGCACAGAAGAACGTGCCAGGACGAAAAGATGTTCCCCCTTTCCTCCTCGTCGTCGCCCGGATTGTGGTGCTGTGTTGAAAGTCTTGGCCAGCGAAAGGCGAATCCAGCAAGGGCTTCTCTCTTGACGCATTTGGCCGAGCGAGAGCTCCACGGACGCTTTGGACACTGTAAACCAGCAAGAAAATGATTGCACCTCGAGCTGAGGAAAATCCGTGCACAGAGCACTGTGGATGCGTGCAGTTATACACGCGCTGAAGAGCGGGACAGCTCAAAGCCATCGCTGGGCTTCAGTTCGCCATCCAGAGCACAGAAGGCGAAGAACGCAGCAGCCGGGCAGCGGGCAGGCATTCTAAGGGGCTCAGCGTGCCGGCTTCCAAAGTCCAGCAGAGAGCTGCTTCACAAGCGCATTCAGCTGATGAGAATGCTCCGGCAGCTTCCGAGAGTAAGGCGCAGCCCTTGCACTCCATCATCACACAACCTGGCCAGAAACAGTTGCTTGCACCCTGCCGTGTTGCAGAGTCCACGCAGCTTGAGCGCACCCAGAAGGACGCGTCGAGAAAGAAGGCGTTCTTCAAGGTGCCCCTTCTCGAAGCAGCCTGGAAACTGAGCACAACACACTGCGGCTAGGCAGCTTCCTTCGCCGATAGACGTGCCGTCCCACCCATTAGGCACTCTCGCAGCTCCGTTGCCCGCTTGCAGCAGCTGCTCCCAAAGAAAAAGGCTCCAGGAGCAACAGCCACTGCTGGGCTGAACCTTCCCCTTGCCTCACGTAGAGCAACGAGAAACTGTCCTCTGCACGCTGGCTTTCCCTTCTCCACCGCACCTACCACCGTGATCGCTGCGTCTCGAAGCATAAACCGAGCATCGTTGTTTCCAGGGGCTACTGGAAGAGAACTAGGCAGCAGCACAAGTAGCCGCAAGTCGAGCTTTCTGTTTCCGACTGCTAAAGTGAATCCGCGAACGAGCGAGTGG
Source organism: Aphelocoma coerulescens (assembly GCF_041296385.1). NCBI lineage: Eukaryota > Metazoa > Chordata > Aves > Passeriformes > Corvidae > Aphelocoma > Aphelocoma coerulescens. Next base: position 19,729 of record NW_027183662.1, on the reverse strand, counting down.
CAGGCACGCTTCCTCTTGCAGCCTGTGCGAGTCGCACGGCAGCCCGGTGGTGCTCTGCGCCTTCGTTCTTCTGCCCCTTCGTACCACGTCGCGCTTTCGTTTCGCTGCAGACGAACGGTCGTCTGCTTCTCGCCCAGAGAGCACGGTGCCGGCAGCGAAAGCCTCCAGGCTGCTGCTTCTGCCGAAACACGCCTGGGCTATGCACTTTCCCTCGCAGCGCTAGGTAGCGGCACCTTCCGTCTGCGTGGTAGCCTGAACCTTAAGGGAGAGCTTCTCGGCTGCGTCTCGCCCACAGAACACTTTTAGGTCAGCGAGCTTACCCAGAGCTTGCCCCCGATGCGTGGAAGCTTGTATTTGCACCACATTCCAGGGCTAGGCTTCTTGCCTGTACAGCCTGCACAGCGCCGGCAGAGCGCGGTGCTCTCTGCAGCCTTCTTCTCGCTTCCGAGTACCACCGCGCACCTTCCAGCCTTGCAGAGAGCGAAGATGCGGACAGACGTCCCGCACAGAAGAACGTGCCAGGACGAAAAGATGTTCCCCCTTTCCTCCTCGTCGTCGCCCGGATTGTGGTGCTGTGTTGAAAGTCTTGGCCAGCGAAAGGCGAATCCAGCAAGGGCTTCTCTCTTGACGCATTTGGCCGAGCGAGAGCTCCACGGACGCTTTGGACACTGTAAACCAGCAAGAAAATGATTGCACCTCGAGCTGAGGAAAATCCGTGCACAGAGCACTGTGGATGCGTGCAGTTATACACGCGCTGAAGAGCGGGACAGCTCAAAGCCATCGCTGGGCTTCAGTTCGCCATCCAGAGCACAGAAGGCGAAGAACGCAGCAGCCGGGCAGCGGGCAGGCATTCTAAGGGGCTCAGCGTGCCGGCTTCCAAAGTCCAGCAGAGAGCTGCTTCACAAGCGCATTCAGCTGATGAGAATGCTCCGGCAGCTTCCGAGAGTAAGGCGCAGCCCTTGCACTCCATCATCACACAACCTGGCCAGAAACAGTTGCTTGCACCCTGCCGTGTTGCAGAGTCCACGCAGCTTGAGCGCACCCAGAAGGACGCGTCGAGAAAGAAGGCGTTCTTCAAGGTGCCCCTTCTCGAAGCAGCCTGGAAACTGAGCACAACACACTGCGGCTAGGCAGCTTCCTTCGCCGATAGACGTGCCGTCCCACCCATTAGGCACTCTCGCAGCTCCGTTGCCCGCTTGCAGCAGCTGCTCCCAAAGAAAAAGGCTCCAGGAGCAACAGCCACTGCTGGGCTGAACCTTCCCCTTGCCTCACGTAGAGCAACGAGAAACTGTCCTCTGCACGCTGGCTTTCCCTTCTCCACCGCACCTACCACCGTGATCGCTGCGTCTCGAAGCATAAACCGAGCATCGTTGTTTCCAGGGGCTACTGGAAGAGAACTAGGCAGCAGCACAAGTAGCCGCAAGTCGAGCTTTCTGTTTCCGACTGCTAAAGTGAATCCGCGAACGAGCGAGTGGCAGGCACGCTTCCTCTTGCAGCCTGTGCGAGTCGCATGGCAGCCCGGTGGTGCTCTGCGCCTTCGTTCTTCTGCCCCTTCGTACCACGTCGCGCTTTCGTTTCGCTGCAGACGAACGGTCGTCTGCTTCTCGCCCAGAGAGCACGGTGCCGGCAGCGAAAGCCTCCAGGCTGCTGCTTCTGCCGAAACACGCCTGGGCTATGCACTTTCCCTCGCAGCGCTAGGTAGCGGCACCTTCCGTCTGCGTGGTAGCCTGAACCTTAAGGGAGAGCTTCTCGGCTGCGTCTCGCCCACAGAACACTTTTAGGTCAGCGAGCTTACCCAGAGCTTGCCCCCGATGCGTGGAAGCTTGTATTTGCACCACATTCCAGGGCTAGGCTTCTTGCCTGTACAGCCTGCACAGCGCCGGCAGAGCGCGGTGCTCTCTGCAGCCTTCTTCTCGCTTCCGAGTACCACCGCGCACCTTCCAGCCTTGCAGAGAGCGAAGATGCGGACAGACGTCCCGCACAGAAGAACGTGCCAGGACGAAAAGATGTTCCCCCTTTCCTCCTCGTCGTCGCCCGGATTGTGGTGCTGTGTTGAAAGTCTTGGCCAGCGAAAGGCGAATCCAGCAAGGGCTTCTCTCTTGACGCATTTGGCCGAGCGAGAGCTCCACGGACGCTTTGGACACTGTAAACCAGCAAGAAAATGATTGCACCTCGAGCTGAGGAAAATCCGTGCACAGAGCACTGTGGATGCGTGCAGTTATACACGCGCTGAAGAGCGGGACAGCTCAAAGCCATCGCTGGGCTTCAGTTCGCCATCCAGAGCACAGAAGGCGAAGAACGCAGCAGCCGGGCAGCGGGCAGGCATTCTAAGGGGCTCAGCGTGCCGGCTTCCAAAGTCCAGCAGAGAGCTGCTTCACAAGCGCATTCAGCTGATGAGAATGCTCCGGCAGCTTCCGAGAGTAAGGCGCAGCCCTTGCACTCCATCATCACACAACCTGGCCAGAAACAGTTGCTTGCACCCTGCCGTGTTGCAGAGTCCACGCAGCTTGAGCGCACCCAGAAGGACGCGTCGAGAAAGAAGGCGTTCTTCAAGGTGCCCCTTCTCGAAGCAGCCTGGAAACTGAGCACAACACACTGCGGCTAGGCAGCTTCCTTCGCCGATAGACGTGCCGTCCCACCCATTAGGCACTCTCGCAGCTCCGTTGCCCGCTTGCAGCAGCTGCTCCCAAAGAAAAAGGCTCCAGGAGCAACAGCCACTGCTGGGCTGAACCTTCCCCTTGCCTCACGTAGAGCAACGAGAAACTGTCCTCTGCACGCTGGCTTTCCCTTCTCCACCGCACCTACCACCGTGATCGCTGCGTCTCGAAGCATAAACCGAGCATCGTTGTTTCCAGGGGCTACTGGAAGAGAACTAGGCAGCAGCACAAGTAGCCGCAAGTCGAGCTTTCTGTTTCCGACTGCTAAAGTGAATCCGCGAACGAGCGAGTGGCAGGCACGCTTCCTCTTGCAGCCTGTGCGAGTCGCACGGCAGCCCGGTGGTGCTCTGCGCCTTCGTTCTTCTGCCCCTTCGTACCACGTCGCGCTTTCGTTTCGCTGCAGACGAACGGTCGTCTGCTTCTCGCCCAGAGAGCACGGTGCCGGCAGCGAAAGCCTCCAGGCTGCTGCTTCTGCCGAAACACGCCTGGGCTATGCACTTTCCCTCGCAGCGCTAGGTAGCGGCACCTTCCGTCTGCGTGGTAGCCTGAACCTTAAGGGAGAGCTTCTCGGCTGCGTCTCGCCCACAGAACACTTTTAGGTCAGCGAGCTTACCCAGAGCTTGCCCCCGATGCGTGGAAGCTTGTATTTGCACCACATTCCAGGGCTAGGCTTCTTGCCTGTACAGCCTGCACAGCGCCGGCAGAGCGCGGTGCTCTCTGCAGCCTTCTTCTCGCTTCCGAGTACCACCGCGCACCTTCCAGCCTTGCAGAGAGCGAAGATGCGGACAGACGTCCCGCACAGAAGAACGTGCCAGGACGAAAAGATGTTCCCCCTTTCCTCCTCGTCGTCGCCCGGATTGTGGTGCTGTGTTGAAAGTCTTGGCCAGCGAAAGGCGAATCCAGCAAGGGCTTCTCTCTTGACGCATTTGGCCGAGCGAGAGCTCCACGGACGCTTTGGACACTGTAAACCAGCAAGAAAATGATTGCACCTCGAGCTGAGGAAAATCCGTGCACAGAGCACTGTGGATGCGTGCAGTTATACACGCGCTGAAGAGCGGGACAGCTCAAAGCCATCGCTGGGCTTCAGTTCGCCATCCAGAGCACAGAAGGCGAAGAACGCAGCAGCCGGGCAGCGGGCAGGCATTCTAAGGGGCTCAGCGTGCCGGCTTCCAAAGTCCAGCAGAGAGCTGCTTCACAAGCGCATTCAGCTGATGAGAATGCTCCGGCAGCTTCCGAGAGTAAGGCGCAGCCCTTGCACTCCATCATCACACAACCTGGCCAGAAACAGTTGCTTGCACCCTGCCGTGTTGCAGAGTCCACGCAGCTTGAGCGCACCCAGAAGGACGCGTCGAGAAAGAAGGCGTTCTTCAAGGTGCCCCTTCTCGAAGCAGCCTGGAAACTGAGCACAACACACTGCGGCTAGGCAGCTTCCTTCGCCGATAGACGTGCCGTCCCACCCATTAGGCACTCTCGCAGCTCCGTTGCCCGCTTGCAGCAGCTGCTCCCAAAGAAAAAGGCTCCAGGAGCAACAGCCACTGCTGGGCTGAACCTTCCCCTTGCCTCACGTAGAGCAACGAGAAACTGTCCTCTGCACGCTGGCTTTCCCTTCTCCACCGCACCTACCACCGTGATCGCTGCGTCTCGAAGCATAAACCGAGCATCGTTGTTTCCAGGGGCTACTGGAAGAGAACTAGGCAGCAGCACAAGTAGCCGCAAGTCGAGCTTTCTGTTTCCGACTGCTAAAGTGAATCCGCGAACGAGCGAGTGGCAGGCACGCTTCCTCTTGCAGCCTGTGCGAGTCGCACGGCAGCCCGGTGGTGCTCTGCGCCTTCGTTCTTCTGCCCCTTCGTACCACGTCGCGCTTTCGTTTCGCTGCAGACGAACGGTCGTCTGCTTCTCGCCCAGAGAGCACGGTGCCGGCAGCGAAAGCCTCCAGGCTGCTGCTTCTGCCGAAACACGCCTGGGCTATGCACTTTCCCTCGCAGCGCTAGGTAGCGGCACCTTCCGTCTGCGTGGTAGCCTGAACCTTAAGGGAGAGCTTCTCGGCTGCGTCTCGCCCACAGAACACTTTTAGGTCAGCGAGCTTACCCAGAGCTTGCCCCCGATGCGTGGAAGCTTGTATTTGCACCACATTCCAGGGCTAGGCTTCTTGCCTGTACAGCCTGCACAGCGCCGGCAGAGCGCGGTGCTCTCTGCAGCCTTCTTCTCGCTTCCGAGTACCACCGCGCACCTTCCAGCCTTGCAGAGAGCGAAGATGCGGACAGACGTCCCGCACAGAAGAACGTGCCAGGACGAAAAGATGTTCCCCCTTTCCTCCTCGTCGTCGCCCGGATTGTGGTGCTGTGTTGAAAGTCTTGGCCAGCGAAAGGCGAATCCAGCAAGGGCTTCTCTCTTGACGCATTTGGCCGAGCGAGAGCTCCACGGACGCTTTGGACACTGTAAACCAGCAAGAAAATGATTGCACCTCGAGCTGAGGAAAATCCGTGCACAGAGCACTGTGGATGCGTGCAGTTATACACGCGCTGAAGAGCGGGACAGCTCAAAGCCATCGCTGGGCTTCAGTTCGCCATCCAGAGCACAGAAGGCGAAGAACGCAGCAGCCGGGCAGCGGGCAGGCATTCTAAGGGGCTCAGCGTGCCGGCTTCCAAAGTCCAGCAGAGAGCTGCTTCACAAGCGCATTCAGCTGATGAGAATGCTCCGGCAGCTTCCGAGAGTAAGGCGCAGCCCTTGCACTCCATCATCACACAACCTGGCCAGAAACAGTTGCTTGCACCCTGCCGTGTTGCAGAGTCCACGCAGCTTGAGCGCACCCAGAAGGACGCGTCGAGAAAGAAGGCGTTCTTCAAGGTGCCCCTTCTCGAAGCAGCCTGGAAACTGAGCACAACACACTGCGGCTAGGCAGCTTCCTTCGCCGATAGACGTGCCGTCCCACCCATTAGGCACTCTCGCAGCTCCGTTGCCCGCTTGCAGCAGCTGCTCCCAAAGAAAAAGGCTCCAGGAGCAACAGCCACTGCTGGGCTGAACCTTCCCCTTGCCTCACGTAGAGCAACGAGAAACTGTCCTCTGCACGCTGGCTTTCCCTTCTCCACCGCACCTACCACCGTGATCGCTGCGTCTCGAAGCATAAACCGAGCATCGTTGTTTCCAGGGGCTACTGGAAGAGAACTAGGCAGCAGCACAAGTAGCCGCAAGTCGAGCTTTCTGTTTCCGACTGCTAAAGTGAATCCGCGAACGAGCGAGTGGCAGGCACGCTTCCTCTTGCAGCCTGTGCGAGTCGCACGGCAGCCCGGTGGTGCTCTGCGCCTTCGTTCTTCTGCCCCTTCGTACCACGTCGCGCTTTCGTTTCGCTGCAGACGAACGGTCGTCTGCTTCTCGCCCAGAGAGCACGGTGCCGGCAGCGAAAGCCTCCAGGCTGCTGCTTCTGCCGAAACACGCCTGGGCTATGCACTTTCCCTCGCAGCGCTAGGTAGCGGCACCTTCCGTCTGCGTGGTAGCCTGAACCTTAAGGGAGAGCTTCTCGGCTGCGTCTCGCCCACAGAACACTTTTAGGTCAGCGAGCTTACCCAGAGCTTGCCCCCGATGCGTGGAAGCTTGTATTTGCACCACATTCCAGGGCTAGGCTTCTTGCCTGTACAGCCTGCACAGCGCCGGCAGAGCGCGGTGCTCTCTGCAGCCTTCTTCTCGCTTCCGAGTACCACCGCGCACCTTCCAGCCTTGCAGAGAGCGAAGATGCGGACAGACGTCCCGCACAGAAGAACGTGCCAGGACGAAAAGATGTTCCCCCTTTCCTCCTCGTCGTCGCCCGGATTGTGGTGCTGTGTTGAAAGTCTTGGCCAGCGAAAGGCGAATCCAGCAAGGGCTTCTCTCTTGACGCATTTGGCCGAGCGAGAGCTCCACGGACGCTTTGGACACTGTAAACCAGCAAGAAAATGATTGCACCTCGAGCTGAGGAAAATCCGTGCACAGAGCACTGTGGATGCGTGCAGTTATACACGCGCTGAAGAGCGGGACAGCTCAAAGCCATCGCTGGGCTTCAGTTCGCCATCCAGAGCACAGAAGGCGAAGAACGCAGCAGCCGGGCAGCGGGCAGGCATTCTAAGGGGCTCAGCGTGCCGGCTTCCAAAGTCCAGCAGAGAGCTGCTTCACAAGCGCATTCAGCTGATGAGAATGCTCCGGCAGCTTCCGAGAGTAAGGCGCAGCCCTTGCACTCCATCATCACACAACCTGGCCAGAAACAGTTGCTTGCACCCTGCCGTGTTGCAGAGTCCACGCAGCTTGAGCGCACCCAGAAGGACGCGTCGAGAAAGAAGGCGTTCTTCAAGGTGCCCCTTCTCGAAGCAGCCTGGAAACTGAGCACAACACACTGCGGCTAGGCAGCTTCCTTCGCCGATAGACGTGCCGTCCCACCCATTAGGCACTCTCGCAGCTCCGTTGCCCGCTTGCAGCAGCTGCTCCCAAAGAAAAAGGCTCCAGGAGCAACAGCCACTGCTGGGCTGAACCTTCCCCTTGCCTCACGTAGAGCAACGAGAAACTGTCCTCTGCACGCTGGCTTTCCCTTCTCCACCGCACCTACCACCGTGATCGCTGCGTCTCGAAGCATAAACCGAGCATCGTTGTTTCCAGGGGCTACTGGAAGAGAACTAGGCAGCAGCACAAGTAGCCGCAAGTCGAGCTTTCTGTTTCCGACTGCTAAAGTGAATCCGCGAACGAGCGAGTGGCAGGCACGCTTCCTCTTGCAGCCTGTGCGAGTCGCACGGCAGCCCGGTGGTGCTCTGCGCCTTCGTTCTTCTGCCCCTTCGTACCACGTCGCGCTTTCGTTTCGCTGCAGACGAACGGTCGTCTGCTTCTCGCCCAGAGAGCACGGTGCCGGCAGCGAAAGCCTCCAGGCTGCTGCTTCTGCCGAAACACGCCTGGGCTATGCACTTTCCCTCGCAGCGCTAGGTAGCGGCACCTTCCGTCTGCGTGGTAGCCTGAACCTTAAGGGAGAGCTTCTCGGCTGCGTCTCGCCCACAGAACACTTTTAGGTCAGCGAGCTTACCCAGAGCTTGCCCCCGATGCGTGGAAGCTTGTATTTGCACCACATTCCAGGGCTAGGCTTCTTGCCTGTACAGCCTGCACAGCGCCGGCAGAGCGCGGTGCTCTCTGCAGCCTTCTTCTCGCTTCCGAGTACCACCGCGCACCTTCCAGCCTTGCAGAGAGCGAAGATGCGGACAGACGTCCCGCACAGAAGAACGTGCCAGGACGAAAAGATGTTCCCCCTTTCCTCCTCGTCGTCGCCCGGATTGTGGTGCTGTGTTGAAAGTCTTGGCCAGCGAAAGGCGAATCCAGCAAGGGCTTCTCTCTTGACGCATTTGGCCGAGCGAGAGCTCCACGGACGCTTTGGACACTGTAAACCAGCAAGAAAATGATTGCACCTCGAGCTGAGGAAAATCCGTGCACAGAGCACTGTGGATGCGTGCAGTTATACACGCGCTGAAGAGCGGGACAGCTCAAAGCCATCGCTGGGCTTCAGTTCGCCATCCAGAGCACAGAAGGCGAAGAACGCAGCAGCCGGGCAGCGGGCAGGCATTCTAAGGGGCTCAGCGTGCCGGCTTCCAAAGTCCAGCAGAGAGCTGCTTCACAAGCGCATTCAGCTGATGAGAATGCTCCGGCAGCTTCCGAGAGTAAGGCGCAGCCCTTGCACTCCATCATCACACAACCTGGCCAGAAACAGTTGCTTGCACCCTGCCGTGTTGCAGAGTCCACGCAGCTTGAGCGCACCCAGAAGGACGCGTCGAGAAAGAAGGCGTTCTTCAAGGTGCCCCTTCTCGAAGCAGCCTGGAAACTGAGCACAACACACTGCGGCTAGGCAGCTTCCTTCGCCGATAGACGTGCCGTCCCACCCATTAGGCACTCTCGCAGCTCCGTTGCCCGCTTGCAGCAGCTGCTCCCAAAGAAAAAGGCTCCAGGAGCAACAGCCACTGCTGGGCTGAACCTTCCCCTTGCCTCACGTAGAGCAACGAGAAACTGTCCTCTGCACGCTGGCTTTCCCTTCTCCACCGCACCTACCACCGTGATCGCTGCGTCTCGAAGCATAAACCGAGCATCGTTGTTTCCAGGGGCTACTGGAAGAGAACTAGGCAGCAGCACAAGTAGCCGCAAGTCGAGCTTTCTGTTTCCGACTGCTAAAGTGAATCCGCGAACGAGCGAGTGGCAGGCACGCTTCCTCTTGCAGCCTGTGCGAGTCGCACGGCAGCCCGGTGGTGCTCTGCGCCTTCGTTCTTCTGCCCCTTCGTACCACGTCGCGCTTTCGTTTCGCTGCAGACGAACGGTCGTCTGCTTCTCGCCCAGAGAGCACGGTGCCGGCAGCGAAAGCCTCCAGGCTGCTGCTTCTGCCGAAACACGCCTGGGCTATGCACTTTCCCTCGCAGCGCTAGGTAGCGGCACCTTCCGTCTGCGTGGTAGCCTGAACCTTAAGGGAGAGCTTCTCGGCTGCGTCTCGCCCACAGAACACTTTTAGGTCAGCGAGCTTACCCAGAGCTTGCCCCCGATGCGTGGAAGCTTGTATTTGCACCACATTCCAGGGCTAGGCTTCTTGCCTGTACAGCCTGCACAGCGCCGGCAGAGCGCGGTGCTCTCTGCAGCCTTCTTCTCGCTTCCGAGTACCACCGCGCACCTTCCAGCCTTGCAGAGAGCGAAGATGCGGACAGACGTCCCGCACAGAAGAACGTGCCAGGACGAAAAGATGTTCCCCCTTTCCTCCTCGTCGTCGCCCGGATTGTGGTGCTGTGTTGAAAGTCTTGGCCAGCGAAAGGCGAATCCAGCAAGGGCTTCTCTCTTGACGCATTTGGCCGAGCGAGAGCTCCACGGACGCTTTGGACACTGTAAACCAGCAAGAAAATGATTGCACCTCGAGCTGAGGAAAATCCGTGCACAGAGCACTGTGGATGCGTGCAGTTATACACGCGCTGAAGAGCGGGACAGCTCAAAGCCATCGCTGGGCTTCAGTTCGCCATCCAGAGCACAGAAGGCGAAGAACGCAGCAGCCGGGCAGCGGGCAGGCATTCTAAGGGGCTCAGCGTGCCGGCTTCCAAAGTCCAGCAGAGAGCTGCTTCACAAGCGCATTCAGCTGATGAGAATGCTCCGGCAGCTTCCGAGAGTAAGGCGCAGCCCTTGCACTCCATCATCACACAACCTGGCCAGAAACAGTTGCTTGCACCCTGCCGTGTTGCAGAGTCCACGCAGCTTGAGCGCACCCAGAAGGACGCGTCGAGAAAGAAGGCGTTCTTCAAGGTGCCCCTTCTCGAAGCAGCCTGGAAACTGAGCACAACACACTGCGGCTAGGCAGCTTCCTTCGCCGATAGACGTGCCGTCCCACCCATTAGGCACTCTCGCAGCTCCGTTGCCCGCTTGCAGCAGCTGCTCCCAAAGAAAAAGGCTCCAGGAGCAACAGCCACTGCTGGGCTGAACCTTCCCCTTGCCTCACGTAGAGCAACGAGAAACTGTCCTCTGCACGCTGGCTTTCCCTTCTCCACCGCACCTACCACCGTGATCGCTGCGTCTCGAAGCATAAACCGAGCATCGTTGTTTCCAGGGGCTACTGGAAGAGAACTAGGCAGCAGCACAAGTAGCCGCAAGTCGAGCTTTCTGTTTCCGACTGCTAAAGTGAATCCGCGAACGAGCGAGTGGCAGGCACGCTTCCTCTTGCAGCCTGTGCGAGTCGCACGGCAGCCCGGTGGTGCTCTGCGCCTTCGTTCTTCTGCCCCTTCGTACCACGTCGCGCTTTCGTTTCGCTGCAGACGAACGGTCGTCTGCTTCTCGCCCAGAGAGCACGGTGCCGGCAGCGAAAGCCTCCAGGCTGCTGCTTCTGCCGAAACACGCCTGGGCTATGCACTTTCCCTCGCAGCGCTAGGTAGCGGCACCTTCCGTCTGCGTGGTAGCCTGAACCTTAAGGGAGAGCTTCTCGGCTGCGTCTCGCCCACAGAACACTTTTAGGTCAGCGAGCTTACCCAGAGCTTGCCCCCGATGCGTGGAAGCTTGTATTTGCACCACATTCCAGGGCTAGGCTTCTTGCCTGTACAGCCTGCACAGCGCCGGCAGAGCGCGGTGCTCTCTGCAGCCTTCTTCTCGCTTCCGAGTACCACCGCGCACCTTCCAGCCTTGCAGAGAGCGAAGATGCGGACAGACGTCCCGCACAGAAGAACGTGCCAGGACGAAAAGATGTTCCCCCTTTCCTCCTCGTCGTCGCCCGGATTGTGGTGCTGTGTTGAAAGTCTTGGCCAGCGAAAGGCGAATCCAGCAAGGGCTTCTCTCTTGACGCATTTGGCCGAGCGAGAGCTCCACGGACGCTTTGGACACTGTAAACCAGCAAGAAAATGATTGCACCTCGAGCTGAGGAAAATCCGTGCACAGAGCACTGTGGATGCGTGCAGTTATACACGCGCTGAAGAGCGGGACAGCTCAAAGCCATCGCTGGGCTTCAGTTCGCCATCCAGAGCACAGAAGGCGAAGAACGCAGCAGCCGGGCAGCGGGCAGGCATTCTAAGGGGCTCAGCGTGCCGGCTTCCAAAGTCCAGCAGAGAGCTGCTTCACAAGCGCATTCAGCTGATGAGAATGCTCCGGCAGCTTCCGAGAGTAAGGCGCAGCCCTTGCACTCCATCATCACACAACCTGGCCAGAAACAGTTGCTTGCACCCTGCCGTGTTGCAGAGTCCACGCAGCTTGAGCGCACCCAGAAGGACGCGTCGAGAAAGAAGGCGTTCTTCAAGGTGCCCCTTCTCGAAGCAGCCTGGAAACTGAGCACAACACACTGCGGCTAGGCAGCTTCCTTCGCCGATAGACGTGCCGTCCCACCCATTAGGCACTCTCGCAGCTCCGTTGCCCGCTTGCAGCAGCTGCTCCCAAAGAAAAAGGCTCCAGGAGCAACAGCCACTGCTGGGCTGAACCTTCCCCTTGCCTCACGTAGAGCAACGAGAAACTGTCCTCTGCACGCTGGCTTTCCCTTCTCCACCGCACCTACCACCGTGATCGCTGCGTCTCGAAGCATAAACCGAGCATCGTTGTTTCCAGGGGCTACTGGAAGAGAACTAGGCAGCAGCACAAGTAGCCGCAAGTCGAGCTTTCTGTTTCCGACTGCTAAAGTGAATCCGCGAACGAGCGAGTGGCAGGCACGCTTCCTCTTGCAGCCTGTGCGAGTCGCACGGCAGCCCGGTGGTGCTCTGCGCCTTCGTTCTTCTGCCCCTTCGTACCACGTCGCGCTTTCGTTTCGCTGCAGACGAACGGTCGTCTGCTTCTCGCCCAGAGAGCACGGTGCCGGCAGCGAAAGCCTCCAGGCTGCTGCTTCTGCCGAAACACGCCTGGGCTATGCACTTTCCCTCGCAGCGCTAGGTAGCGGCACCTTCCGTCTGCGTGGTAGCCTGAACCTTAAGGGAGAGCTTCTCGGCTGCGTCTCGCCCACAGAACACTTTTAGGTCAGCGAGCTTACCCAGAGCTTGCCCCCGATGCGTGGAAGCTTGTATTTGCACCACATTCCAGGGCTAGGCTTCTTGCCTGTACAGCCTGCACAGCGCCGGCAGAGCGCGGTGCTCTCTGCAGCCTTCTTCTCGCTTCCGAGTACCACCGCGCACCTTCCAGCCTTGCAGAGAGCGAAGATGCGGACAGACGTCCCGCACAGAAGAACGTGCCAGGACGAAAAGATGTTCCCCCTTTCCTCCTCGTCGTCGCCCGGATTGTGGTGCTGTGTTGAAAGTCTTGGCCAGCGAAAGGCGAATCCAGCAAGGGCTTCTCTCTTGACGCATTTGGCCGAGCGAGAGCTCCACGGACGCTTTGGACACTGTAAACCAGCAAGAAAATGATTGCACCTCGAGCTGAGGAAAATCCGTGCACAGAGCACTGTGGATGCGTGCAGTTATACACGCGCTGAAGAGCGGGACAGCTCAAAGCCATCGCTGGGCTTCAGTTCGCCATCCAGAGCACAGAAGGCGAAGAACGCAGCAGCCGGGCAGCGGGCAGGCATTCTAAGGGGCTCAGCGTGCCGGCTTCCAAAGTCCAGCAGAGAGCTGCTTCACAAGCGCATTCAGCTGATGAGAATGCTCCGGCAGCTTCCGAGAGTAAGGCGCAGCCCTTGCACTCCATCATCACACAACCTGGCCAGAAACAGTTGCTTGCACCCTGCCGTGTTGCAGAGTCCACGCAGCTTGAGCGCACCCAGAAGGACGCGTCGAGAAAGAAGGCGTTCTTCAAGGTGCCCCTTCTCGAAGCAGCCTGGAAACTGAGCACAACACACTGCGGCTAGGCAGCTTCCTTCGCCGATAGACGTGCCGTCCCACCCATTAGGCACTCTCGCAGCTCCGTTGCCCGCTTGCAGCAGCTGCTCCCAAAGAAAAAGGCTCCAGGAGCAACAGCCACTGCTGGGCTGAACCTTCCCCTTGCCTCACGTAGAGCAACGAGAAACTGTCCTCTGCACGCTGGCTTTCCCTTCTCCACCGCACCTACCACCGTGATCGCTGCGTCTCGAAGCATAAACCGAGCATCGTTGTTTCCAGGGGCTACTGGAAGAGAACTAGGCAGCAGCACAAGTAGCCGCAAGTCGAGCTTTCTGTTTCCGACTGCTAAAGTGAATCCGCGAACGAGCGAGTGGCAGGCACGCTTCCTCTTGCAGCCTGTGCGAGTCGCACGGCAGCCCGGTGGTGCTCTGCGCCTTCGTTCTTCTGCCCCTTCGTACCACGTCGCGCTTTCGTTTCGCTGCAGACGAACGGTCGTCTGCTTCTCGCCCAGAGAGCACGGTGCCGGCAGCGAAAGCCTCCAGGCTGCTGCTTCTGCCGAAACACGCCTGGGCTATGCACTTTCCCTCGCAGCGCTAGGTAGCGGCACCTTCCGTCTGCGTGGTAGCCTGAACCTTAAGGGAGAGCTTCTCGGCTGCGTCTCGCCCACAGAACACTTTTAGGTCAGCGAGCTTACCCAGAGCTTGCCCCCGATGCGTGGAAGCTTGTATTTGCACCACATTCCAGGGCTAGGCTTCTTGCCTGTACAGCCTGCACAGCGCCGGCAGAGCGCGGTGCTCTCTGCAGCCTTCTTCTCGCTTCCGAGTACCACCGCGCACCTTCCAGCCTTGCAGAGAGCGAAGATGCGGACAGACGTCCCGCACAGAAGAACGTGCCAGGACGAAAAGATGTTCCCCCTTTCCTCCTCGTCGTCGCCCGGATTGTGGTGCTGTGTTGAAAGTCTTGGCCAGCGAAAGGCGAATCCAGCAAGGGCTTCTCTCTTGACGCATTTGGCCGAGCGAGAGCTCCACGGACGCTTTGGACACTGTAAACCAGCAAGAAAATGATTGCACCTCGAGCTGAGGAAAATCCGTGCACAGAGCACTGTGGATGCGTGCAGTTATACACGCGCTGAAGAGCGGGACAGCTCAAAGCCATCGCTGGGCTTCAGTTCGCCATCCAGAGCACAGAAGGCGAAGAACGCAGCAGCCGGGCAGCGGGCAGGCATTCTAAGGGGCTCAGCGTGCCGGCTTCCAAAGTCCAGCAGAGAGCTGCTTCACAAGCGCATTCAGCTGATGAGAATGCTCCGGCAGCTTCCGAGAGTAAGGCGCAGCCCTTGCACTCCATCATCACACAACCTGGCCAGAAACAGTTGCTTGCACCCTGCCGTGTTGCAGAGTCCACGCAGCTTGAGCGCACCCAGAAGGACGCGTCGAGAAAGAAGGCGTTCTTCAAGGTGCCCCTTCTCGAAGCAGCCTGGAAACTGAGCACAACACACTGCGGCTAGGCAGCTTCCTTCGCCGATAGACGTGCCGTCCCACCCATTAGGCACTCTCGCAGCTCCGTTGCCCGCTTGCAGCAGCTGCTCCCAAAGAAAAAGGCTCCAGGAGCAACAGCCACTGCTGGGCTGAACCTTCCCCTTGCCTCACGTAGAGCAACGAGAAACTGTCCTCTGCACGCTGGCTTTCCCTTCTCCACCGCACCTACCACCGTGATCGCTGCGTCTCGAAGCATAAACCGAGCATCGTTGTTTCCAGGGGCTACTGGAAGAGAACTAGGCAGCAGCACAAGTAGCCGCAAGTCGAGCTTTCTGTTTCCGACTGCTAAAGTGAATCCGCGAACGAGCGAGTGGCAGGCACGCTTCCTCTTGCAGCCTGTGCGAGTCGCACGGCAGCCCGGTGGTGCTCTGCGCCTTCGTTCTTCTGCCCCTTCGTACCACGTCGCGCTTTCGTTTCGCTGCAGACGAACGGTCGTCTGCTTCTCGCCCAGAGAGCACGGTGCCGGCAGCGAAAGCCTCCAGGCTGCTGCTTCTGCCGAAACACGCCTGGGCTATGCACTTTCCCTCGCAGCGCTAGGTAGCGGCACCTTCCGTCTGCGTGGTAGCCTGAACCTTAAGGGAGAGCTTCTCGGCTGCGTCTCGCCCACAGAACACTTTTAGGTCAGCGAGCTTACCCAGAGCTTGCCCCCGATGCGTGGAAGCTTGTATTTGCACCACATTCCAGGGCTAGGCTTCTTGCCTGTACAGCCTGCACAGCGCCGGCAGAGCGCGGTGCTCTCTGCAGCCTTCTTCTCGCTTCCGAGTACCACCGCGCACCTTCCAGCCTTGCAGAGAGCGAAGATGCGGACAGACGTCCCGCACAGAAGAACGTGCCAGGACGAAAAGATGTTCCCCCTTTCCTCCTCGTCGTCGCCCGGATTGTGGTGCTGTGTTGAAAGTCTTGGCCAGCGAAAGGCGAATCCAGCAAGGGCTTCTCTCTTGACGCATTTGGCCGAGCGAGAGCTCCACGGACGCTTTGGACACTGTAAACCAGCAAGAAAATGATTGCACCTCGAGCTGAGGAAAATCCGTGCACAGAGCACTGTGGATGCGTGCAGTTATACACGCGCTGAAGAGCGGGACAGCTCAAAGCCATCGCTGGGCTTCAGTTCGCCATCCAGAGCACAGAAGGCGAAGAACGCAGCAGCCGGGCAGCGGGCAGGCATTCTAAGGGGCTCAGCGTGCCGGCTTCCAAAGTCCAGCAGAGAGCTGCTTCACAAGCGCATTCAGCTGATGAGAATGCTCCGGCAGCTTCCGAGAGTAAGGCGCAGCCCTTGCACTCCATCATCACACAACCTGGCCAGAAACAGTTGCTTGCACCCTGCCGTGTTGCAGAGTCCACGCAGCTTGAGCGCACCCAGAAGGACGCGTCGAGAAAGAAGGCGTTCTTCAAGGTGCCCCTTCTCGAAGCAGCCTGGAAACTGAGCACAACACACTGCGGCTAGGCAGCTTCCTTCGCCGATAGACGTGCCGTCCCACCCATTAGGCACTCTCGCAGCTCCGTTGCCCGCTTGCAGCAGCTGCTCCCAAAGAAAAAGGCTCCAGGAGCAACAGCCACTGCTGGGCTGAACCTTCCCCTTGCCTCACGTAGAGCAACGAGAAACTGTCCTCTGCACGCTGGCTTTCCCTTCTCCACCGCACCTACCACCGTGATCGCTGCGTCTCGAAGCATAAACCGAGCATCGTTGTTTCCAGGGGCTACTGGAAGAGAACTAGGCAGCAGCACAAGTAGCCGCAAGTCGAGCTTTCTGTTTCCGACTGCTAAAGTGAATCCGCGAACGAGCGAGTGGCAGGCACGCTTCCTCTTGCAGCCTGTGCGAGTCGCACGGCAGCCCGGTGGTGCTCTGCGCCTTCGTTCTTCTGCCCCTTCGTACCACGTCGCGCTTTCGTTTCGCTGCAGACGAACGGTCGTCTGCTTCTCGCCCAGAGAGCACGGTGCCGGCAGCGAAAGCCTCCAGGCTGCTGCTTCTGCCGAAACACGCCTGGGCTATGCACTTTCCCTCGCAGCGCTAGGTAGCGGCACCTTCCGTCTGCGTGGTAGCCTGAACCTTAAGGGAGAGCTTCTCGGCTGCGTCTCGCCCACAGAACACTTTTAGGTCAGCGAGCTTACCCAGAGCTTGCCCCCGATGCGTGGAAGCTTGTATTTGCACCACATTCCAGGGCTAGGCTTCTTGCCTGTACAGCCTGCACAGCGCCGGCAGAGCGCGGTGCTCTCTGCAGCCTTCTTCTCGCTTCCGAGTACCACCGCGCACCTTCCAGCCTTGCAGAGAGCGAAGATGCGGACAGACGTCCCGCACAGAAGAACGTGCCAGGACGAAAAGATGTTCCCCCTTTCCTCCTCGTCGTCGCCCGGATTGTGGTGCTGTGTTGAAAGTCTTGGCCAGCGAAAGGCGAATCCAGCAAGGGCTTCTCTCTTGACGCATTTGGCCGAGCGAGAGCTCCACGGACGCTTTGGACACTGTAAACCAGCAAGAAAATGATTGCACCTCGAGCTGAGGAAAATCCGTGCACAGAGCACTGTGGATGCGTGCAGTTATACACGCGCTGAAGAGCGGGACAGCTCAAAGCCATCGCTGGGCTTCAGTTCGCCATCCAGAGCACAGAAGGCGAAGAACGCAGCAGCCGGGCAGCGGGCAGGCATTCTAAGGGGCTCAGCGTGCCGGCTTCCAAAGTCCAGCAGAGAGCTGCTTCACAAGCGCATTCAGCTGATGAGAATGCTCCGGCAGCTTCCGAGAGTAAGGCGCAGCCCTTGCACTCCATCATCACACAACCTGGCCAGAAACAGTTGCTTGCACCCTGCCGTGTTGCAGAGTCCACGCAGCTTGAGCGCACCCAGAAGGACGCGTCGAGAAAGAAGGCGTTCTTCAAGGTGCCCCTTCTCGAAGCAGCCTGGAAACTGAGCACAACACACTGCGGCTAGGCAGCTTCCTTCGCCGATAGACGTGCCGTCCCACCCATTAGGCACTCTCGCAGCTCCGTTGCCCGCTTGCAGCAGCTGCTCCCAAAGAAAAAGGCTCCAGGAGCAACAGCCACTGCTGGGCTGAACCTTCCCCTTGCCTCACGTAGAGCAACGAGAAACTGTCCTCTGCACGCTGGCTTTCCCTTCTCCACCGCACCTACCACCGTGATCGCTGCGTCTCGAAGCATAAACCGAGCATCGTTGTTTCCAGGGGCTACTGGAAGAGAACTAGGCAGCAGCACAAGTAGCCGCAAGTCGAGCTTTCTGTTTCCGACTGCTAAAGTGAATCCGCGAACGAGCGAGTGGCAGGCACGCTTCCTCTTGCAGCCTGTGCGAGTCGCACGGCAGCCCGGTGGTGCTCTGCGCCTTCGTTCTTCTGCCCCTTCGTACCACGTCGCGCTTTCGTTTCGCTGCAGACGAACGGTCGTCTGCTTCTCGCCCAGAGAGCACGGTGCCGGCAGCGAAAGCCTCCAGGCTGCTGCTTCTGCCGAAACACGCCTGGGCTATGCACTTTCCCTCGCAGCGCTAGGTAGCGGCACCTTCCGTCTGCGTGGTAGCCTGAACCTTAAGGGAGAGCTTCTCGGCTGCGTCTCGCCCACAGAACACTTTTAGGTCAGCGAGCTTACCCAGAGCTTGCCCCCGATGCGTGGAAGCTTGTATTTGCACCACATTCCAGGGCTAGGCTTCTTGCCTGTACAGCCTGCACAGCGCCGGCAGAGCGCGGTGCTCTCTGCAGCCTTCTTCTCGCTTCCGAGTACCACCGCGCACCTTCCAGCCTTGCAGAGAGCGAAGATGCGGACAGACGTCCCGCACAGAAGAACGTGCCAGGACGAAAAGATGTTCCCCCTTTCCTCCTCGTCGTCGCCCGGATTGTGGTGCTGTGTTGAAAGTCTTGGCCAGCGAAAGGCGAATCCAGCAAGGGCTTCTCTCTTGACGCATTTGGCCGAGCGAGAGCTCCACGGACGCTTTGGACACTGTAAACCAGCAAGAAAATGATTGCACCTCGAGCTGAGGAAAATCCGTGCACAGAGCACTGTGGATGCGTGCAGTTATACACGCGCTGAAGAGCGGGACAGCTCAAAGCCATCGCTGGGCTTCAGTTCGCCATCCAGAGCACAGAAGGCGAAGAACGCAGCAGCCGGGCAGCGGGCAGGCATTCTAAGGGGCTCAGCGTGCCGGCTTCCAAAGTCCAGCAGAGAGCTGCTTCACAAGCGCATTCAGCTGATGAGAATGCTCCGGCAGCTTCCGAGAGTAAGGCGCAGCCCTTGCACTCCATCATCACACAACCTGGCCAGAAACAGTTGCTTGCACCCTGCCGTGTTGCAGAGTCCACGCAGCTTGAGCGCACCCAGAAGGACGCGTCGAGAAAGAAGGCGTTCTTCAAGGTGCCCCTTCTCGAAGCAGCCTGGAAACTGAGCACAACACACTGCGGCTAGGCAGCTTCCTTCGCCGATAGACGTGCCGTCCCACCCATTAGGCACTCTCGCAGCTCCGTTGCCCGCTTGCAGCAGCTGCTCCCAAAGAAAAAGGCTCCAGGAGCAACAGCCACTGCTGGGCTGAACCTTCCCCTTGCCTCACGTAGAGCAACGAGAAACTGTCCTCTGCACGCTGGCTTTCCCTTCTCCACCGCACCTACCACCGTGATCGCTGCGTCTCGAAGCATAAACCGAGCATCGTTGTTTCCAGGGGCTACTGGAAGAGAACTAGGCAGCAGCACAAGTAGCCGCAAGTCGAGCTTTCTGTTTCCGACTGCTAAAGTGAATCCGCGAACGAGCGAGTGGCAGGCACGCTTCCTCTTGCAGCCTGTGCGAGTCGCACGGCAGCCCGGTGGTGCTCTGCGCCTTCGTTCTTCTGCCCCTTCGTACCACGTCGCGCTTTCGTTTCGCTGCAGACGAACGGTCGTCTGCTTCTCGCCCAGAGAGCACGGTGCCGGCAGCGAAAGCCTCCAGGCTGCTGCTTCTGCCGAAACAACGCCTGGGCTATGCACTTTCCCTCGCAGCGCTAGGTAGCGGCACCTTCCGTCTGCGTGGTAGCCTGAACCTTAAGGGAGAGCTTCTCGGCTGCGTCTCGCCCACAGAACACTTTTAGGTCAGCGAGCTTACCCAGAGCTTGCCCCCGATGCGTGGAAGCTTGTATTTGCACCACATTCCAGGGCTAGGCTTCTTGCCTGTACAGCCTGCACAGCGCCGGCAGAGCGCGGTGCTCTCTGCAGCCTTCTTCTCGCTTCCGAGTACCACCGCGCACCTTCCAGCCTTGCAGAGAGCGAAGATGCGGACAGACGTCCCGCACAGAAGAACGTGCCAGGACGAAAAGATGTTCCCCCTTTCCTCCTCGT